>NW_026512247.1:0-301099 GCF_027579735.1 Bombina bombina
CAAAATTGACAGTGAGACCACACATGTTCAGTAGTGATGTCGCGAACTGTTCGTCGGAGAACAGTTCCCGGCGAACATAGCTTGTTCGCCGCGGCGGGCAAACATGCGATGTTCGATCCGCCCCCTATTCGTCATCATTGAGGAAACTTTGACCCTGTTTCTCACAGCCTGCAGACACATTTGAGCCAATCAGCAGCAGACACTCCCTCCCAGACCCTCCCAGCTTCTGGGCAGGTGCCATTTTAGATTCATTACAATCCTGCTTTCATAGGCCTAGATTTGGAGTTTGGCGTAGCCGTGGAAAACCAGCGTTAGAGGCTCCTAACGCTGGTTTTAGGCTACCGCGGTATTTGGAGTCAGTCAGAAAGGGTCTAACGCTCACTTTTCAGCCGCGACTTTTCCATACCGCAGATCCCCTTACGTCAATTGCGTATCCTATCTTTTCAATGGGATTTTTCTAACTCCGGTATTTAGAGTCGTGGCTGAAGTGAGCTTTAGAAATCTAACGACAAAACTCCAGCAGCAGAAAAAAGTCAGTAGTTAAGAGCTTTCTGGGCTAACGCCGGTTCATAAAGCTCTTAACTACTGTACTCTAAAGTACACTAACACCCATAAACTACCTATGTACCCCTAAACCGAGGTCCCCCCACATCGCCGCCACTGGATTAATTTTTTTTAACCCCTAATCTGCCGACCGCCACCTACGTTATACTTATGTACCCCTAATCTGCTGCCCCTAACACCGCCAACCCCTGTATTATATTTATTAACCCCTAACCTGCCCCCACAACGTCGTCTCCACCTGCCTACACTTATTAACTCCTAATCTGCCGAGCGGACCGCACCGCTATTATAATAAAGTTATTAACCCCTAAGCCTCACTAACCCTATAATAAATAGTATTAACCCCTAATCTGCCCTCCCTAACATCGCCGAAACCTAACTTCAATTATTAACCCCTAATCTGCCGACTGGAGCTCACCGCTATTTAATAAATGTATTAACCTCTAAAGCTAAGTCTAACCCTAACACTAACACCCCCCTAAGTTAAATATAATTTTAATCTAACGAAATAAATTAACTCTTATTAAATAAATTATTCCTATTTAAAGCTAAATACTTACCTGTAAAATAAATCCTAATATAGCTACAATATAAATTAAATTATATTATAGCTATTTTAGGATTAATATTTATTTTACAGGTAACTTTGTATTTATTTTAACCAGGTACAATAGCTATTAAATAGTTAAGAACTATTTAATAGCTAAAATAGTTAAAATAATTACAAATTTGCCTGTGAAATAAATCCTAACCTAAGTTACAATTAAACCCAACACTACACTATCAATAAATTAATTAAATAAAATACCTATAATTATCTACAATTAAACCTAACACTAGACTACCAATAAATAAATGAAATACAATTCCTACAAATAAATACAATGAAATAAACTAACTAAAGTACAAAAAATAAAAAAGAACTAAGTTACAAAAAATAAAAAAATATTTACAAACATTAGAAATATATTACAACAATTTTAAACTAATTACACCTACTCTAAGCCCCCTAATAAAATAACAAAGCCCCCCGAAATAAAAAAATGCCCTACCCTATTCTAAATTACTAAAGTTCAAAGCTCTTTTACCTTACCAGCCCTGAACAGGGCCCTTTGCGGGGCATGTCCCAAGAAGTTCAGCTCTTTTGCCTGTAAAAAAAAACATACAATACCCCCCCCAACATTACAACCCACCACCCACATACCCCTAATCTAACCCAAACCCCCCTTAAATAAACCTAACACTAAGCCCCTTAAGATCTCCCTACCTTGAGTCGTCTTCACCCAGCCGAGCCAAATTCTTCATCCAAGCGGAGCAAGAAGAGGTCCTCCATCCGGTAGAAGTCTTCATCCAAGCGGGGCAGAAGAGGTATTCCATCCGATTGAAGTCTTCATCCAAGAGGCATCTTCTATCGTCATCCATCCGGAGTGGAGCGGCAGCATCCTGAAGACCTCCGACGCGGAACATCCATCCTGGCCGACGACTGAACGACGAATGACGGTTCCTTTAAATGACGTCATCCAAGATGGCGTCCCTCGAATTCCGATTGGCTGATAGGATTCTATCAGCCAATCGGAATTAAGGTAGGAATATTCTGATTGGCTGATGGAATCAGCCAATCAGAATCAAGTTCAATCCGATTGGCTGATCCAATCAGCTAATCAGATTGAGCTTGCATTCTATTGTCTGTTCAGATCAGCCAATAGAATGCGAGCTCAATCTGATTGGCTGATTTAATCAGCCAATCAGATTTTTACTACCTTAATTCCAATTGGCTGTTAGAATCCTATCAGCCAATCGGAATTCGAGGGACGCCATCTTGGATGACGTCATTTAAAGGAACCGTCATTCGTCGTTCAGTCGTCGGCCAGGATGGATGTTCCGCGTCGGAGGTCTTCAGGATGCTGCCGCTCCACTCCGGATGGATGACGGCTTAGTGTTAGGTTTATTTAAGGGGGGTTTGGGTTAGATTAGGGGTATGTGGGTGGTGGGTTGTAATGTTTTTTTACAGGCAAAAGAGCTGAATTTCTTGGGGCATGCCCCACAAAGGGCCCTGTTCAGGGCTGGTAAGGTAAAAGAGCTTTGAACTTTAGTAATTTAGAATAGGGTAGGGCATTTTTTTATTTTGGGGGGCTTTGTTATTTTATTAGGGGGCTTAGAGTAGGTGTAATTAGTTTAAAATTGTTGTAATATATTTCTAATGTTTGTAAATATTTTTTTATTTTTTGTAACTTAGTTCTTTTTTATTTTTTGTACTTTAGTTAGTTTATTTCATTGTATTTATTTGTAGGAATTGTATTTCATTTATTTATTGATAGTGTAGTGTTAGGTTTAATTGTAGATAATTGTAGGTATTTTATTTAATTAATTTTATTGATAGTGTAGTGTTTGGTTTAATTGTACTTAGGTTAGGATTTATTTACAGGTAAATTTTGTAATTATTTTAACTAGGTAGCTATTAAATAGTTTCTAAACTATTTAATAGCTTATTGTACCTGGTTAAAATAAATACAAAGTTGCCTGTAAAATAAATATAAATCCTAAAATAGCTACAATATATATTATAATTTAAATTGTAGCTTATTAGGATTTATTTTACAGGTAAGTATTTAGCTTTTAAATAGGAATAATTTATTTAATAAGTTATTTATTTCGTTAGATAAAAATTATATTTAACTTAGGGGGTGTTAGTGTTAGGTAGACTTAGCTTTAGGGTTAATACATTTATTAGAGTAGCGGGTGAGGCTGCCGGTCGGCAGATTAGGGTTTTAAACTTGAAGTTCGGTGTCGGCGATGTTAGGGAGGGCAGATTAGGGTTAATACTATTTATTATAGGGTTAGTGAGGCGGATTAGGGGTTAATAACTTTATTATAATAGCGGTGCGGTCCGCTCGGCAGATTAGGGGTTAATAAGTGTAGGCAGGTGGAGGCGACGTTGAGGGGGCAGATTAGGGGTTAATAAATATAATATAGGGGTCGGCGGTGTTAGGGGCAGCAGATTAGGGGTACATAGGGATAATGTAAGTAGCGGCGGTTTACGGAGCGGCAGATTAGGAGTTAATAATAATATGCAGGGGTCAGCAATAGCGGGGGTGGCAGAATAGGGGTTAATAAGTGTAAGGTTGTTGGTGTTTAGACTCGGGGTACATGTTAGAGTGTTAGGTGCAGACGTAGGAAGTGTTTCCCATAGGAAACAATGGTGCTGCGTTAGGAGCTGAACGCGGCTTTTTTGCAGGTGTTAGGTTTTTTTCAGCTCAAACAGCCCCATTGTTTCCTATGGGGGAATCGTGCACAAGCACGTTTTTGAGGCTGGCCGCGTCAGTAAGCAACGCTGGTATTGAGAGTTGCAGTGGCGGTAAATTATGCTCTACGCTCCTTTTTGGAGCCTAACGCAGCCTTTCTGTGGACTCTCAATACCAGAGTTATTTTTATGGTGCGGCCAGAAAAAAGCCAGCGTTAGCTACGCGGGTCCTTACTGACAAAACTCTAAATCTAGCCGTTACTGAGAGGAGGGTTAGTGCTGCTGCTCGTGATTTTATAGGGAAATAGATAGCTAGGCTAGTGTATTTTGTGTCCACTACAGTCCTGAAGGACTCATCTAATCTCTGCTGTAAGGACAGCACCCCAAAAAGCCCTTTTTAGGGCTAGAACTTCAGCCCAAAAAGCCCTTTTTAGGGCTAGAACTTCAGTCGTTTTTTTTTTGTTTTTTTTTTAATTTGTAATTTTATTTGCATTTGCCTGGCTGTCAGCCTGTGTGTGAGGCTCACAGCATATACTGTGATTAGTGCCACCACTGATATCTGCTTAACATTAGTGTAAATTTAAAAAAATAAACTTTTACATCATTTTGCTAGTGTAATCTAATTTCATTTTCTATCAGGCCTGTGTGTCAGACCCACATCATATACTGTGATTAATTGCTCTGTGCCACCACTGATATCTGGTGTAACATTAGTGTAAAATTAAAAAAAAAAACTTTTACATCATTTTGCTAGTGTAATCTAATTTCATTTTCTATCAGGCCTGTGTGTCAGACTCACAGCATATAATGTGGTTAATTGCTCTGTGCCACCACTGATATCTGCTTAACAATCATTAGTGTAAATAAAAAAAAAAAAAAACTTTTACATCATTTTGCTAGTGTAATCTAATTTCATTTTCTATCAGGCCTGTGTGTCAGGCCCACATCATATACTGTGATTAACTGCTCTGTGCCACCACTGATATCTGGTGTAACATTAGTGTAAAATTAAAAAAAAAAACATTTACATCATTTTGCTAGTGTAATCTAATTTCATTTTCTATAAGGCCTGTGTGTCAGGCTCACATCATATACTGTGGTTAATTGCTCTGTGCCACCACTGATATCTGGTGTAACATTAGTGTAAATTTAAAAAAAAAAACTTTTACATCATTTTGCTAGTGTAATCTAATTTCATTTTCTATAAGGCCTGTGTGTCAGGCCCACATCATATACTGTGATTAATTCTTCTGTGCCACCACTGATATCTGGTTAACATTATTTTAAATTAAAAACAAAACAAAACTTTTACATCATTTTGCTAGTGTAATCTAATTTCATTTTCCATCAGGCCTGTGTGTCAGGCCCACATCATATACTGTGAATAATAGCTATTTTTTCCACCACTTATTGGTGTAACATTAGTTTAAATTAAAAAAAAAACTTTTACATCAGTCCTCTTCTTTCTAGTGTTATTTAATTTTAGTTGCCAGGCCAGCCTGGCTGCCACTAGTGCCAGCCTGTGTGTCAGACTGCCAGCATATACTGTGCCTACTTCCATCCTCTGTGCCACCACTCCTATCTGGTGTAACATTAGTTTAAATTTGGTAAAAAAAAACTTTTACATCAGTCTTCTAGTGTTATTTAATTTTAGTTGCCAGGCCAGCCTGCCACTAGTGCCAGCCTGTGTGTCAGGCTTCCAGCACATACTGTGCCTGCTTCCATCCTCAGTGCCACCACTCCTATCTGTTGTAACATTAGTGTAACTTTTTTAAAAAAAAAACTTTAACATCAGTCTGCTAGTTTATTTAATTGCAGTTGCCTGTCTGCCAGTGTGTGTGCCAGGCCCACTTTCCAACTAGTGCCACGAATCATATTTGTTATAACAGTAGTGTAAATATTTAAAATAAAAACTTTTTTGACTGTGAATCATCAGTCTGCTAGTGCAATTGAATTGCAGTTTCCTGCCTGCCATCGTGTGTGCCAGGCCCACTTGCCAACTAGTGCCACCAATCATATTTGTTATAACAGTATTATAAATATTTAAAATAAAAACTTTTTTGACTGTGAATCATCAGTCTGCTAGTGCAATCAAATTGCAATTGCCTGCCAGCGTGTGTGCCAGGCCCACTTGCCAACTAGTGCCACCAATCATATTTGTTATAACAGTATTATAAATATTTAAAAAAAAACTTTTTTGACTGTGAAACATCAGTCAGCTAGTGTAATCTAATTGCAGTTGCCTTCCTCCCAGCGTGTGTGCCAGGCCCACAGTTACAGGGATTAAAGTGCTAAGAACAGTACTACTTAACACAACCTAGTTACCATGGATCCCAGGCAGCATGTTTTGTTGTTATACTTGGTCAGGGTAATCATGCAGGCCATATAGACCTCCCCCGATAGGGGGAGTAACAGGTATTAAAGTGCTAAGAATAGTACTACTTAACACAACCTAGTTACCATGGGACCCAGACCACATGTTTTATTATTATACTTTGTCAGGGTAATTATATATATCTATCAAATCGATCTATTTATCTTCTATCAATTCTATCTAACTATCAATCTATGTATATCTATCTATCAAATCTATCTATCTCGTGGCCGGACTGATTTGAGACAGCCACTTGTGTTTAGGCCAAATTTGAAGTAGGAGGACAGACCAATCATATTCTTCCATCTCCCGGTTCCAAAAATGCAGGCCATATAGACCGCCCCCAATAGGGGCAGTAACAGGTAGTAAACTGCTAAGAATAATACTACTTAACACACCACGGGTCCCAGACCGCATGTCTTATTGTTATACTCTGTCAGGGAAATCATATATCTATCAAATCGATCTATTTATCTATCGAATCTATCTAACTATCAATCGTATCTATCAAATATAAATTGCATCTATTGATCTATGTAATTCGTATCTATCAAATGTATATTGCATCTTTTGATCTATGTAATTCGTATCTATCAAATGTATATTGCATCGATTGATCTATGTAATTCGTATCTATCAAATGTATATTGCATCTATTGATCTATGTAATTTGTATCTATCATATGTATATTGCATCTATTGATCTATGTAATCTATGTATCTATCTATCAAATCTATCAATCTCGTGGTTGTGCAAATGGACTGTTTGCAGTTGTTTGCGGTGCGTTACACGGGGAGTTTGGTCTGTCACTGTGAAGCGGGCGTAACCCTTACACTACCTGATCAATACAACATCATACCTGATGTTTTAAAGCACGTTATTCAAAAATTTTTTTAGGAATGTTAGGTGATTAAAGCCCTTTATGGGTTAAAACCAGACTCTGCATCAACTATGTAATTTTCCTTGGGAGTTTTGACATGGATCCCCCTCCGGCATGCCACAGTCCAGGTGTTAGTCCCCTTGAAACAACTTTTCTATCACTATTGTGGCCAGAAAGAGTCCTTGTGGGTTTTAAAGTTCGCCTGCCTATTCGCGAACAGTTGCGGAAGTTCAAGTCCGCCGTTCGCGAACCGAAATTTTAAGGTTCGCAACATCACTAATGTTCAGTGCTAATTGATTAATATAATTCAAATATAATTACTTAAAGAGACAGTAAACACCTTGTAATTGTCATTGTACTGTCAATGCTTTAGATCTCAGCATTGACACTATCCGTACTCCAAGGTCCAGTGTCCAGGCGTTCAAGAGCGAAATAAGAAATCAAAGACACCAGCGGATTGAGCCTGTGATGCGAATCAGGACGGTGCACTTGAAGTAGCATCAGGGGAAACTGCGAGAACCCAGGCAGAACAGCTCCTGTGTAAGTAAGAAGAAACACCTTGTTGTCTGGGCTTTTTCTCTTGTCATAACCAAACTTCGTCAACCAGTTGCCTTATTTTTAAGATTGTGGGTATTTGTGGTTATTAAGTTAGTATAAAGTGAATTATTATGCATGACTAAACAAGTGGAGCACTATTAACAGTTCAGGATGCGCAATCCATATTGCGGCCTTGCACTAAGAATTTAGCACAATCTAGTATTACAATTCAATGGTAAAAGAGATTTACCAAAGAATGTTAATGGGACCAAACGTGTTTTATCACGCGCTATACTTTCTATAGATAGCACTAGGAATGCTATTATTGGTCTTATTACAAGTGCTGAGTGGTGTTAAAGGGACAGTAAAGTCATAATTAGACATTCATGATTTAGACAGAGAATACAATTTTAAACAACTTTTCAATTTACTTCTATTATTTAATTTGCTTCCTTCTCTTGTTACCCTTTGCTGAAAGGTTTATCTAGTAAAGCTCAAGAACTGTAAGGAACCTAGGTTCTAGTTGCTGATTGGTGCTGCATATATATACCGATTGTCATTGGCTCACACATGTGTTCAGTTAGAAACCAGTAGTACATTGCTGCGCCTTTAACAAATGATACCAAGAGAATTAAGCAAATTTGATAATAGAACCAAACTTAAAATTTGTTTAAACTTATATGTTCTACCTAAATCATGAGAGAAAAATTTTGGGTTTCAAAATTCTCCCTTAAAATATAAATAGAAGGGAAGGCAGAGGGCAATATTGACATAGCCTTTAAATAATCTTTTGCTACTGGACAAAAGAAGCTGAATAATGATAGATGGAGTTCAGGAGCAGGTTGGCTCTACGCAGGTGTGGTAGGTGTATCACACCTGGCCTCGCACATTGGGAGGTTCACAAATGTGGGTAAGACTGTAAGGCGGTGGGGAAAACTGCACACCCGGAAAAAACTTATATCCCAAAAGTTTTTTTAAAAGAAAATATGTGGGTGTTTGGGTGGCGCAGAAATGCTATTTCCCTGTGTCTATATTATAAATCGATTATTGTGTTTGCCTTTGAATATTTCATTCCAAATATAAAAAACAGTATTATCAGTATTAATATAAGTATTTTATTTTGAGTAAGTAAATGTTAATATGCACTGTATATAAAAATGACAACGGTGTCAGTACACTATGGCCAATAGTTAAAACATATAAAAATATATTAAACTTTAAAATATACAAATATAAAATCACTGTGAAAATACCACAATTTTACTTGCTGTGTATTGCGGTATTTCGTTACATATATATTGGCTAATTACCCTTTTACATATGTATATCTTACTGAAATTCTATATGAAATTCTATGTACACCTTAAGCGCTTTTATATAGAGCCAGAGTTTTATCCAGAGTTTTAACCATGGTTACGGAGCGGTTATATCGGGTATGTCAATCAATATCTTGAAAAAGGCTGCACAGCCGAAACGCGTAGATACCAGAATATGCTACATCGATCGATTGAGAACACAGAGAAGCGCTTTTGACCATCCACCTAGGCAAGTCCACAAACATCAAGGTTAGAAAATTTTGCCTTCACCTACCAGGCCCTCATCAGCAATAGCGGCATATATTTAACCACGATCTAGCCTGAAGCAGAATATTCAATCGGTCACTGACCGAGAGGAAGAAAAGTGTAAAACACACAGCGGCATAAACCCCCCGCACTATCTCTGCATCCAGCAAGGACAAGATCGGTCACTGACCGAAAGAAGAAAAGGAGGGCACTAACATCTCACTGAAAAGTGTTTTTCTAGCGGCGTATATTTAACCGCATAAGAATCTGAGGCATCAAGACTCACTAACCAAGGGAACTCCAGGTGAAACGGAGTAACACAGTCCGGTCACTGACCGACAGGTAATATCCAAGGATAGCGGCATATATTTAACCGCAAGAATTCAGATGACTCCCACAAAGGTAACTGATTCTTAGATATCTTGACATACCCGATATAACCGCTTCGTAACCACAGTTAAAACTCTGGATAAAACTCTGGCTCTTTATAAAAGCGCTTAAGGTGTACATAGAATTTCATATAGAATTTCAGTAAGATATACATATGTATAAGGGTAATTAGCCAATATATATGTAACGAAATACCGGAATACACAGCAAGTAAAATTGTGGTATTGTCACAGTGATTTTATATTTGTATATTTTAAAGTTTAATATATTTTTATATGTTTTAACTATTGGCCATAGTGTACTGACACCGGTGTCATTTTTATATACAGTGTATATTAACATTTACTTACTCAAAATAAAATACTTATATTAATACTGATAATACTGTTTTTTATATTTGGAATGAAATATTCAAAGGCAAACACAATAATCGATTTATAATATAGACACACGGGAAATAGCATTTCTGCGCCACCCAAACACCCACATATTTTCTCGCACATTGGGAGGCCTCGTGTTGGCGGTAAAAATTCTATTTATGTGCTGTATTGTTTTTATTTTAAAAAAACCTGTGCACAGGCTGTAGTGCTATACTGTGCACAGGCTGTAGTGCTATATTGTGCACAGGCTGTAGTACTATACTGTGCACAGACTGTAGTGCTATACAGGGCACAGGCTGTAGTGCTATACTGTGCACATGTTTTTACTGAGAGAGACAAGAGGGCAGATGAGCGAGGAGCAGCATTGGCAGTTGTCTCCTCTGATGCCCTGTAGAAAATAAGTGAAGCCTCTCTGTCTTCTATGTTCTGCTGAAAAGGAGACATCAGAGCAAGAGGGATCCCAGAACTGCGGTCGGCTGATTTGTATTTGACAATGAGGTGCCTCACCTAGAGGGTAATACTATTTCCTGGGCATGGTAATACTATGAAATGATGGGCACAAATATACAGTGTAATACAGTGACATGATTAGACACCATGATATGAGATGCACATAGAGATACAGAGTGACACTTTGACATTAGTTGCCCTATAAAAGGACACACCTAGTTGAACAGTCTGTATTGTTGATTAATGTGCCACTGGGCAGACATTCATCATGACAGTGTCACTGTGCTCTGGAGTAGAAAGCTTTTCAGTGATATAATTAGGATTATGGTGGAATCTGATAAGCAGGCTTTTTATTAACTGCCATGCTTATTAACTATTTACTGTCATGTCTTGCTATTAATTTATGAGAGCTACTTATGGATTATGTATTATGTTACATCTTTGTGTGAACTGATGGTGCAATACCGCCCCCTGCATATTAACGGACAATCGGCCGTTAGCAGGTGGTGTCAATCAACCTGATTGTATTCGATCGGGCTGATTGCTGTCCGCCACCTCAGAGGCGACGGATGGGTTAGGGAGCAGCTGTCTTAGGACCGCTGCTTCTTAACTTCTGCTTCACGTGGAACTGAAGCAGAGTGGGTCAGAAGCAGCATCCACTGCTTCATAAATCGACCCCAATGATTTGATAAAATCGAATGATGTTTGATTCAATATAATCTTAAACTGATAGCTCAAAGGGATAGTCCATCTAACATTAAACTGTCATGATTCAGATGCAGCAGAAATTAAAATCAGCTCTTTACTGTCATGCTATTTTCAGTGTTCTTCTTCCTTCTCTTGAATTTCATTTTCATTAAAAAATGTCATCTTATATGCCAGCCCATTTTATAACACCTGTGTAAGGGTGGTGTTTAAAAATAGACTGCAATCAGGAGGGGTTACACATGTGCAGAGAGAAAACTGTCCCAGCTCTTAAAATATCTATTGATTGCAAATAAATACATATGACAACCTGATTACATGTTATATTCGCAATTATTCTTGCTCAGAATAATAATATATTTACACTATATTCATATAGTGGTATAAATAAACACAGAGATATGAAAGACAACAATGTTTAGAACAAAAAAGGAATTTAGGGAGATGTAAATATATATATGTATATATATATATATATATTATATATATATAATATATATATATATATATATATATATATATTATATATAATATACTGTATGTATATATATATATATATATATACACAAGTATGTGCAAATAATATATGTACAAATTCTATCATTAATAATCATTTAAAAAAAAAGAAAAAAACTTGAGATAGGCATATCATGATTTTTAGAAATACAAATATACATTAAAGTCAAAGTAAATCCTAGCGTTTTACAAACACTAGGATTTATTATTGAAACAAATAAAGGGGACTTTCATTCATGAAGTCAAATTCTTTTTTTGCCGTGGACTGCTGTACAAGGTAAACACAGCGATCGATTGAATCAAATAAAGGAGCTTTCTACATTAAGTATTTTATACTTCATGAATGAAAGTCCCCTTTATTTGTTTCAATAGTAAATCCTAGCGATTGTAAAATGCTAGGATTTACTTTCACTTTAATTTACGTGGAAATATCATGTATCAGTTTTTTTGTAACACATACATACCGCTAGATTTAGAGTTCTGCGGCTAAAGGGGTCCGTTATCTATGCATGCTTTTTTTCCCCCGCACCTTTTAAATACCGCTGGTATTGAGAGTTCACAGAAGGGCAGCGTTATGCTCCAAAAAGGGAGCGTAGAGCATAATTTACCGCCACTGCAACTCTCAATTCCAGCGGTGCTTACGGACGCGGCCAGCTTCAAAAACGTGCTTGTGCACGATTCCCCCATAGGAAACAATGGGGCCGTTTGAGCTGAAAAAAAGTCTAACACCTGCAAAAAAGCAGCGTTCAGCTCCTAACGCAGCCCCATTGTTTCCTATGGGGTAACACTTCCTAAGTCTGCACCTAACACCTTAACATGAACCCCGAGTCTAAACACCCCTAACCTTACACTTATTAACCCCTAATCTGCTGCCCCTGCTATCGCTGACCCCTGCATATTATTATTAACCCCTAATCTGCCGCTCCGAACACCGCCGCAACCTACATTATCCCTATGTACCCCTAATCTGCTGCCCCTAACACCACCGACCCCTATATTTATTAACCCCTAATCTGCCGCCCCCAACGTCGCCACCACCTACCTACAATTATTAACCCCTAAAGCTAAGTCTAACCCTAACACTAACACCCCCCCTAAGTTAAATATAATTTTTATCTAACAAAAATATACTCTTATTAAATAAATTATCCTAATTTAAAGCTAAATACTTACCTGTAAAATAAACCCTAATATAGCTACAATATAAATTATAATTATATTGTAGCTATTTTAGGATTAATATTTATTTTACAGGCAACTTTGTATTTTATTTTAACCAGGTACAATAGCTATTAAATAGTTAAGAAACTATTTAATAGCTACCTAGTTAAAAGAATTACAAAATTACCTGTAAAATAAATCCTAACCTAAGTTACAAATTAAACCTAACACTACACTATCAATAAATTAATTAAATAAAATACCTACAATTATCTACAATTAAACCTAACAACTACCACTATCAATAAATAAATTAAATAAAATACCTACAAATAAATACAATTAAATAAACTAACTAAAGTAACAAAAATAAAAAAGAACTAAGTTACAAAAAAATAAAAAAATAATTTACAAACATTAGAAAAGATTACAACAATTTTAAGTTAAATACACCTACTCAAGCCCCCTAATAAAATAACAAAGCCCCCCAAAATAAAAAAATGCCCTACCCTATTCTAAATACAAATAGAAAAGCTCTTTTACCTTACCAGCCCTTAAAAGGGCCTTTTGCAGGGCATGCCCAAAGAATTCAGCTCTTTTGCCTGTAAAAGAAACATACAATACCCCCCCAACATTACAACCCACCACCCACATACCCCTAATCTAACCCAAACCCCCCTTAAATAAACCTAACACTAAGCCCCTGAAGATCTTCCTACCTTGTCTTCACCACGCCGGGTATCACCGATCGGTCCAGAGGAGGCTCCGAAGTCTTCATCCAAGCCCAAGCGGGGGCTGAAGAGATCCATCATCTGGCTGAAGAGGTCCATCATCGGGCTGTAGTCTTGATCCAAGCGGCGGCTGAAGAGGTCCATCATCCGGCTGAAGTCTTCTATCAAGCGGCATCTTCAATGTTCTTTCTTCCGGATCCATCTTCATCCCGCCAACACGGAACATCCATCCTGGCCAACGACTTCCAGATGAATGACGGTTCCTTTAAATGACGTCATCCAAGATGGCGTCCCTCGAATTCTGACTGGCTGATAGGATTCTATCAGCCAATCGGAATTAAGGTAGGGAAATTCTGATTGGCTGATGGAATCAGCCAATCAGATTCGAACAGCCACTAGAATGCGAGCTCAATCTGATTGGCTGATTCCGTCAGCCAATCAGAATTTTCCTACCTTAATTCCGATTGGCTGATAGAATCTATCAGCCTCAATCGGAATTCGAGGGACGCCATCCTTGGATGACGTCATTAAAAGAACCGTCATTCGGCGAGATAGGCGTCAGTAGAAGAGGATGGATCCGCGTCGGCTGGACAGAAGATGGCTCCGCTCCGCTCCGGATGGATGAAGATTGAAGATGCCGCTGATAGAAGACTTCAGCCCGAATGATGGACCTCAATTCAGCCCGATGATGGACTTCTTCAGCGCCCGCTTGGATCAAGACTTCAGCCCGATGATGGACCTCTTCAGCCCGATGATGGACTTCTTCAGCCCCCGCTTGGGCTTGGATGAAGACTTCGGAGGCTCCTCTGGACGGATCGGTGATACCCGGCGTGGTGAAGATAAGGTAGGGAGATCTTCAGGGGCTTAGTGTTAGGTTTATTTAAGGGGGGTTTGGGTTAGATTAGGGGTATGTGGGTGGTGGGTTGTAATGTTGGGGGGGGGTATTTTATGTTTTTTTTTACAGGCAAAAGAGCTGAATTCTTTGGGGCATGCCCCGCAAAGGCCCTTTTAAGGGCTGGGTAAGGTAAAAGAGCTTTTCTATTTGTATTTTAGAATAGGGTAGGGCATTTTTTTATTTTGGGGGCTTTGTTATTTTATTAGGGGGCTTAGAGTAGGTGTAATTAGCTTAAAATTGTTGTAATCTTTTTCTAATGTTTGTAAATTATTTTTTTATTTTTTGTAACTTAGTTCTTTTTTTATTTTTTGTACTTTAGTTAGTTTATTTAATTGTATTTATTTGTAGGTATTTTATTTAATTAATTTATTGATAGTGTAGTGTTAGGTTTAATTGTAGATAATTGTAGGTATTTTATTTAATTAATTTATTGATAGTGTAGTGTTAGGTTTAATTGTAACTTAGGTTAGGATTTATTTTACAGGTAATTTTGTAATTATTTTAACTAGGTAGCTATTAAATAGTTATTAACTATTTAATAGCTATTGTACCTGGTTAAAATAAATACAAAGTTGCCTGTAAAATAAATATAAATCCTAAAATAGCTACAATATAATTATTATTTATATTGTAGCTATATTAGGGTTTATTTTACAGGTAAGTATTTAGCTTTAAATAGGAATAATTTATTTAATAAGATTTATTTTGTTAGATAAAAATTATATTTAACTTAGGGGGGTGTTAGTGTTAGGGTTAGACTTAGCTTTAGGGGTTAATAAATTTATTAGAGTAGCGGCTGAGGTCCGGTCGGCAGATTAGGGGTTAATACTTGAAGTTAGGTGTTGGCGATGTTAGGGAGGGCAGATTAGGGTTAATACTATTTATTATAGGGTTATTGAGGCAGGAGTGAGGCGGATTAGGGGTTAATAACTTTATTATAGTAGCGTGAGGTCCGGTCAGCAGATTAGAGGTTAATAAATGTAGGTAGGTGCGGCAGGATTAGGGGTTAATAAATATTATGTAGGGTGTCGGCTGTGTTAGGGGCAGCAGATTAGGGGTACAAAGGATAACGTAGGTTGCGGCGGTGTGCGGTTGGCAGATTAGGGGTTAAAAATTTTTAATAGAGTGGCGGCGATGTGGGGGGCCTCGGTTTAGGGGTACATAGTAGTTTATGGGTGTTAGTGTACTTTAGAGCACAGTAGTTAAGAGTTTTATTAACCGGCGTTAGCCCAGAAAGCTCTTAACTCCTGGCTTTTTGCTGCGGCTGGAGTCTAGAGTTCTAACGCTCACTTCAGCCAAGACTCTAAATACCGGCGTTAGAAAGATCCCATTGAAATGATAGGATACGCAAATGGCGTAGGGGGATCTGCGGTATGGAAAAGTCGCGGCTGCAAAGTGAGCGTTAGACCCTTTCCTGACTGACTCTAAATACTACCGGGGGCGGCCAAAACAGGTTAGGAGCCCCCTAACGCTGGTTTTGATGGCTAATGCCAAACTCTAACTCTAGGCGATAGAAAATAACTATGTATGAGATTTTATTGTTTCTTCAGGTATAAATGCAGCTATTTCTTGGACATTAAAGGGACACTAAACCCCCCAAAAATTGTTTCCTGCAATCGCAATATCAAATATATTATCATTACTTTGTAATTTATTTGTAGTTTCAAAGAAGTACCATTTATGTGAAATCCCATTCCGAAAATCAAACGATTTCCAAACCCACCGCTGGCTATACATTTCAATCCTCCAACCCTGACCAATAACCCAGGTTATCATAATGGCGGAGTATAGCCGCTATGCGCATGCGCGATATGCTTAATCGTCATAATCGACGTCACTCACCAGCAGACCGGCTGTAATTGTGGTATCACAGAGGGGATATACACATGCGCAAATCTATAGATCGCAATACGCATGCGCATGGTGACAAAATAGTCACAAAACATCGAGATTGGATTGGAAATGGATATAGACAGTGCACGGCCCACTGGCTACAAGGAGTGACACTGGTATAAAAAACGATTTAAATAAAACACATTTAAAATTAAGAGCATAAGAAATAAATAGGGACACCAACTATTTATTTCTTATGCTCTTAATTTTAAATGTGTTTTATTTAAATCGTTTTTTATACCAGTGTCACTCCTTGTAGCCAGTTTGCTGGCATATACTTTTTGAGATAAGTGTACTATACCATATTACCTCATTTGGGAAATAGCAATAGCTATATAATACTTCACTACGAAGTCTTATACCAAGATTGGGGCACTTGTATCTCATACCTGTATGTGGAAGGACCCACTAGAGTCCTATATGCCTTATACATACCTCATATAATCTGAGGATGCCAAATGTGAGTGCTATGTGAATTATATTTTATGCCTAAATTGTAAATAAACTGTATTACACTATATATCCTTTCTTGTCTCCCTGGGTATCTTTACGCTGGAGAAAGTGTATACCAAGACAGAAAAGGTACTCCAAGAGGCTAACTACCAACATAAAGGAAGTACAAGGGATTTATCTACAACAAGAAACATATCCCCTGCATACTCCAGGAGGCTCACGAAAACCCAAGAGGCAACCACATCTGAATACAAGGAGAAGATTCTACCATCTGTATATACCCCCAGTGCGGCATACTTACCTCATCAGATTGAGGTAATATCTGGTAAGGGTATTACATACCATCTATTTACTGATACCAACTGCTTATGAAGATTTACTACGGACTATATATTGTCTAAAGACTCATATGAACACTGTTTCATAATCTATTCATCATTCTTCAAGCATAATTGATTCTAATAATTTATATTTTTTAAATATTCTTTTAATTGCTATTATTTTTCTAATAATCAGCTCTAGTTCTCACTCATATTCCCATACACCACCCATATTTTAAATGGATATATAGGCGCTGTATCTATTCTTGTATACACATTTTTCACTTACTGACTGGGACCTCACATCTCAACCAGTATTTGTCTTATATAGCTGCCACTATACCATACACAATACTGACTAGCGCCAACTATAGAGTATCACTTGTGTCTACCCAGTATACTGAGTGAACACATTTTACTTTCTTCTCTCTCTCTATATATATATATATATATATATATATTAAAAGTATATGTGCCAGCACCACAAGTATTATCAGCATGAGAGTCTAATACACAGAAATATAATCGTGTTCCCCATATGGAGATACGCTTTCTATGCAGTGCACGGTAAGGGTTAATACAATGGTATAAGTAATAAAGAGAAACAGAACCCTTATAAACCCAGCAACAGACAATGGCCTCTAGTTATCAAGCCGTCAACCGCAAATACGCTGGAATTCCGCAGCGTATTTGTGGCGAGGTTGATTCGCCTTAGTTATCAAGCCCTACTGCCCGGCAAAAGTAGAATATAGTGACGTAAGCTTCGATCCGCCGGACTCAGTCCAACACAGATCGATGCTTACGTCACTACAGATGTTCCGAACGCAAGTTCGGCACAATCTGACTACTTTTGGTAGTTATCAAACTACTACCAGGTACGCTCGCCACTATTCCGGGCCAGTGTACCTGGATTTCAATCCGCCGCCCTGGAGGTGGCGGATCCCATAGGAATCAATGGGAGTCTGACCATAGCGAAAGTTCATGTTCGCTGCTGCCCGATATCCCATTGATTCCTATGGGAAATGTCTACACCTAACATGTACCCCAAGTCTAAACACCCGTAATCTGCCCCCCCCCTGCCGCAACTAAATAAAGTTATTACCCCCTAAACCGCCGCTCCCGGACCCATTATACATATTAACCCCTAATCTGCCGCCCCCTATACCGCCGCCACCTACATAAATGAATTAACCCCTATCCTGCGGATCCCGGACCCCGCCGCAATTAAATAAATTGTTTAACCCCTAAACCGCCGCTCCCAGACCCCGCGGCCACCTATATTAAACTTATTAACCCCTATCCTGCCCCCCTATAACGCCGCCACCTATATTAAAATTATTAACCCCTAAACCTAAGTCTAACACTAACCCTAACACCCGCCTAACTTAAATATTATTTTAATAAATCTAAATAAAAATTACTATTATTAACTAAATTATTCCTATTTAAAACTAAATACTTACCTGTAAAATAAACCCTAAGCTAGCTACAATATAACTAATAATTATATTGTAGCTATTTTAGGATTTATTTTTATTTTACAGGCAACTTTGTATTTATTTTAACTAGGTACAAGAAATACAAAGTTGCCTGTAAAATAAATCCTAACCTAAGTTACAATTAAACCTAACACTACACTATCATTAAAATTAATTAAATAAATTATCTACAAATACCTACAATTAAATACAATTAAATAAACTAAACTAAATTAAAAAAAAACCCCACTAAATTACAGAATATAAAAATATTACAAGAATTTTAAAATAATTGCACCTAATCTATAGCCCCCTAATAAAATAAAAAAAATAATAATAATAATAATAAAATGCCCTACCCTATTCTACATTACAAAGTAATCAGCTCTTTTACCAGCCCTTAAAAGGGCTATTTGCGGGGCATTGCCCCAAAGTAATCACGCTCTTTTACCTGTAAAAAAAAAAATACAACCCCCCCAACATTTAACACCCACCACCCACACAACCCCTACTCTAACCCACCCAAACCCCCCTTAAAAAAAAACTAACACTAACCCCCTGAAGATCTCTCTACCTTGAGTAGTCTTCACCCAGCCGGCCGAAGTCTTCATCCTATCCAGGCAGAAGAGGACATCAGACCGGCAGAAGTCTTCATCCTATCCGGGCAGAAGAGGACATCCCGGAACGGCAGACATCTTCATCCAAGCGGCATCTTCTATCTTCATCATCCGAGAGGAGCGGCTCAATCTTCAAGACCTCCGCGCAGAGCATCTTCCTGGCCGATGGACTAACGACGAATGACGGTTCCTTTAAATGACGTTATCCAAGATGGCGTCCCTTGAATTCCGATTGACTGATAGGATTCTATCAGCCATCGGAATTAAAGGGACATTAAAACCCAAACATTTTCTTTCATGATTCAGATAGAAAATACAATTTTAAACAACATCCAATTTACTTGTATTATTTAATTTGCTTCATTATTTAGATATCTTTTGTTAAAGAAATAGCAATGCACATGGGTGAGCCAATCACATGAGGGCATCTATGTGCAGCTACCAATCAGAAGCTACTGAGGCCTATCTAGATATGCTTTTCATGGAAGAATATCAAGAGAAGGAAGCAAATTAGATATTAGAAGTAAATTAGAAAGTTGTTTAAAATGGTATTCTCCATCTGAAACATGAAAGAAAATTTTTAGGTTTAATGTCCCTTTAAGGTAGGAAAAATCTGAGTGGCTGATTGAATCAGCCAATCAGATTCAAGTTCAATCCGATTGGCTGATCCAATCTTGGATAACGTCATTTAAAAGGAACCGTCATTCGTCGTTAGTCCATCGGCCAGGAAGGATCTCCGCGCCGGAGGTCTTGAAGATGGAGCCGCTCCTCGTCGGATGGATGAAGATAGAAGATGCCGCTTGGATGAAGATGTCTCCGGTCCGGATGTCCTCTTCTACCCGGATAGGATGAAGACTTCTGCCGGTCCCGGATGTCCTCTTCTGCCCCAGCGGATGAAGACTTTGGCCCGACTGGGTGAAGACTACTCAAGGGTAGGGTGATCTTCAGGGTTTTTTTTTTAAGGGGGGTTTGGGTGGGTTAGAGTAGGGGGTGGTGGGTGGTGGGTTTTTAATGTTGGGGGGTTGTATTTTTTTTTAACAGGGTAAAAGAGCTGATTACTTTGGGCCATGCCCACAAAAAAGCCCTTTTAAGGGCTGGTAAAAGAGCTGATTACTTTGGAATGTAGAATAGGGGTAAGAGCATTTTATTATTTTTTATTTTTTATTTTATTAGGTGGCTTAGATTAGGTGTAATTAGTTTTAAAGATTCATTGTAATATTTTTTTATTTTCTGTAATTTAGTGTTTGTTTGTTTTTGTAATTTAGTTAAGTTTATTTAATTTGTATTTAATTGTAGGTATTTGTAGCTAATTTATTTAATTAATTTAATGATAGTGTAGTGTTAGGTTTAATTGTAACTTAGGTTAGGATTTATTTTACAGGTAATTTGTATTTCTTTTAGCTAGGTAGTTATTAAATAGTTAATAACTATTTAATAACTATTGTACCTAGTTAATATAAATACAAAGGTTACCTGTAAAATAAAAATAAATCCTAAAATAGCTACAATGTAATTATTAATTACATTGTAGCTATCTTAGGGTTTATTTTACAGGTAAGTATTTAGTTTTAAATAGAATAATTTATTTAATTATAGTGTAGTGTTAGGTGTAATGTAACTTAGGTTAGTTTTTATTTTACAGGTAAATTTGTCTTTATTTTAACTAGTAGCTATTAAATAGTTAATAACTATTTAATAACTATTGTACCTAGTTAAAATAAATACAAAGTTGCCTGTAAAATTAAAATAAATCCTAAATAACTACAATGGTAACTATTAGTTATATTGTAGCTATATTAGGGGTTTATTTTATAGGTAAGTATTTCGTTTTAAATATGATTAATTTAGTTAATAAGAGTAATATTATTTAGATTTTATTTAATTAATATTTAAGTTAGGGGGGGTGTTAGGGTTAGTGTTAGACTTAGGTTTAGGGGTTAATAATTTTATTTATAGTGGCAGCGTTGTAGGGGGGGCAGGATGGGGTTAATAAATTTATATAGGTGGCAGCGGTATAGGGGGAGCAGGATAGGGGTTAAAGGTATTATGTAAGTGGCGGCGGGGTTCCAGGAGCGGCGGTTTAGGGGTTAAACAATTTATTTTGTTGCGGCAAGAGTCCTGGATCGGCAGGATAGGTTTTAATAAGTTATGTAGTGGCGGTGGTATAGGGGGGCGTCAGATTAGGGGTTAATAGTATAATGTAGGTGGCGGCGGGGTCCAGGAGTGGCGGTTTAGGGGTTAATATATTTATTATAGTTGCGGCGGGTCTAGGAGCAGCGGTTTAGGGGTTAATAACTTTATTTAGTTGCGGGGGGCTCCGGGGGCACCGGTATAGGGGGTAGAACAGTATAGTATAGTGTGAGTGCTTAGTGGCAGGGGTATCAATAAAGCTGTAAAAAAGCTGAAGAGCAGCGAGATTGATGAGTGATAACTATCACAGTCTGCTGCTCATCGCCCCGTACTTGGTGCGCAGCTTTTTGACAGATTTATTGATAATTTTGGCGAGCATATTCAGGTCCGCAGCAGCGATGTGAGGCGAGCTTAGGCGAGCGTATGGGCCAGCGAATGCAGGTAAGTAGACAGCTTCATAACTAGAGACCTATATCACAGCTTAATATATATATCTTCACCAAAGTACTGTCATAAAGAGACACTAACACAGTATAATTTTCAAAGCAATCAATTTATATTTCATATATTCAACAACAACAAATAACATCTCCCTGCATCAAAAATATATATTGTTGATATCAACCCGGGTTGACAGATAGACTATTTAAAGTCCAGAATCCAGTTCATTTACTCCGGTAAAATGTATCCCAAGCCAAAAAGGCAATACATCAAATGTATATTTGTAATCCATGTAAGAAAAAACGTTAATGCAGGCACCGCACTATGCCAAATAACTCACACAGGTATTTACTTTTCATTTGCTGTATTCGTAACCAGATTATATTGCAGTCACTGCTTGAATGTGTAAAGATACTTTTAAGATTTCAGTATCACCAACCAGCATGAGAAAAACATTGATTCCATATTACCTGTTCCGTGGGCGGCCATAGTGCAGCTGTTTGTTATCTGCTCGTTTCACCTCTCCAAGCTGTATGATTTACCGGACCGGACCAAATCTGAAATCTCCGGTGTTTCTTCACCCCTTCTTAGAAAAAAGGCTCTTTAAGTGCTCTGCACGCCTTCATACTTCCAGCAAGAGATGGATATTTCTGGTGCAGGGAGACCACTATTCAGCGGTGCTCAGGTGATTCTAATTTTGAAAAAAACATTACAAGTGTGAGTTTATGTACTGCAAAGTATCGAACAAGAGGGACTGCATTTAATTAATAAATTTATTGATATATACCAAAATACTTTTGAAAATACCAAAGTTGACACAATTCCAAACAATAAATGTATTAAAACAAGTAGTGTGGCGAGGCATTTTTTGGAATGCCATGAAGGTAATAAGAATATATTGAAATTTAGGGGTCTGGAACTTATTGATTTAAAGGGTAGAGGAGGCAACCTGGATCAAATCCTCCTGCGCAAAGAGAGCAAGTGGATATTTAATTTAAAGAGTTTATAACCTTTGAGCTTAAATGAAGAACTACATTTTGGATCATTTTTGGGTGACTAATTAGGTTAAATAAACTAGTAGTGGTAAAAATGAAATTATTATAGAAGATGAAATAATTATTAAATATAATATAATTGTATCAATTTGATACTTTTTAAAAGTCTTGGGACTTTTTGTTATTGAATCTACATTCTGATAAATGATATTTAAATAAACTGATAATGGTTAAATGAGATTAACAAATAAGTAAAAACATTTTCTATATATGCATTAAAATTGGATATCAACTTTGGTATTTTAAAAAGTATTTTGGATTACATCAATAAATTTATAAATTAAATGTAGTCCCTCTTGTTCGATACTTCGCAGTACGTAAACTCACACTTGCAATGCTTTTTTCAAAATTAGAAACGTAGCTAACATATTATGTGATTGTTACAATTTAAAAACTGAAAACATTGATCACTTTAAGCAACATTGTATTGTTAGAATTGAGTATAATATTTCACCAGAGGGCTTTATGATACATTTCATTCTGTTTAAAACTAATGGAGGGAATACTCCAATCATGCACAGCCGGAAGAAGCCGGTAGGAAGCACGGGTGAAATGCGCGTAGCTTGTTTGTTCACAGCGGTGCAATCAGCTGAGCGCCGCTGAATAGAGGTCTCCCTGCACCAGAAATATCCCATCTCTTGCTGGAAGTATGAAGGTGTGCAGAGCACTTAAAGAGCCTTTTTTCTTAGAAAGGGTGAAGAAACACCGGAGATTTCAGATTTGGTCTGGTCCGGTAAATCATACAGCTTGGAGAGATGAAACAAGCAGGTAACAAACAGCTGCACTATGGCTGATTGGATCAATAATATTTAATATTAATAATATTATTTAAATATGAATAATATTTAAATAGTGTTTGCAATGCGGGAGGGCGGAGGTTTAGGGTTTAATAATTTTATTATAGTGGCAACGACGTCGGGAAGCGGCGGAATAAGGGTTAATACATTTATGATGTGGCGGCGATGTCTGGCGCGGCAGATTAGGGATTAATAATTTTATTTTAGTGTTTGCGATGCGGGAGGGCCTCGGTTTAGGGGTTAATAGGTAGTTTATGGGTGTTAGTGTACTTTGTGACAGTTTAGTTATGAGTGTTATAGGAAGAAGGAGGGTACTAGAGTGGCGCACAGGGCTGAGTTCACACAAAACACAATAATTTCTTAGACAATAAATATAAATAAATAAACACCATAAAATTCTCTAGTTAATATTAGAACATCTCATGGATTTATAAGGGAATAAATTTAATATATAGATTAAACTCATACAATGTAATTAAAAACTTACTAAAACATAACTTAATATATAACAAATAAACGATGTGGCCACATCAAATAAATAAATGACTGTAACTATATTGGCACCTCAGTAAAAAAACAAATAAACAAATACAAATTCAAATACAATTTGATAATTCTCAAAATTCTAAAATAATGACAAGGCAATTCATACCAAAATAAGAAAGATCTGTTTAAAAGTTAAAAATTCTATTCAATATCTATACACTAAAATAGCAAAGTAGATGAAAAAGGTTGCTAGGAACCGGACCAAAATATGGCAATCCACTATGTCCTGATTTCAACAAAGTTCATATGTCTGTTCATAAAATGAATAACAGTTAAGCTTGTAATCAAGGCTGATTTAGTTTGTATCCTACACATCTAATGGTAGGATACAAACTAAACCACAGGAACTCACAACCCAAAATAGGTTTTTACCACTAGAAGAAATCAGAGAAGATCAGCGTATAACTAGACCTTTTTTTAGGACCAGCTACACCAACAGAAGGGACTTCCTGGGGCACATTGCAAGAAAGAAATGTGGAAAGGGAGTGGATACAAAAAGAAAAAAGAAGGCTAGAGGAAAGAGCGGGAGAAGAAGAAGAACACAAGATAAAAAGGTTGAGATAGTTAACAATACTGGGATTTTTAATTTAAGCAAATTAACCCTAACTAGGGAACAGGAAAGAGTGCTTAGTAAAGGGTTGTCTTTTGCCCCGACGTGCCGTATGAATAAATTTAATACTATGATAAACGTTAATCAATTAACACAAGACTACTATAATCACACAGACCTAAAATTAAAGTCCTCCTTCTATCCTACCCATGAAAAGGGTAAATATTTGGAGCTGTTCAAAAAATCAGTGAAAGAAGACCTTACTAAAATTAACAATAAAGGTAAACAGAAACAAAATTATAATTTAACTAAAAAAGAAAATGAAATATTAAAAGATCTTAAAAATAATCCTGAGATTATCATCAAAGCAGCGGATAAGGGGGAGGGGTTGGTTTTACTAAATACGGAAGACTGCCTAATAGAAGCTTATCGTCTCCTAAATGACATTGAAACATATACTAAACTTAAAATATAAATGGGATAGGGAGGCTAGTAAGGCCTAAAGTTTATATCTTTACCTTAGGCTGGAAGGCAACGCCCAGGTGGGAAAACCTTTTATGAAGGAAAAAATTATGATGTGCAGACATCATATTGTTCCCATATTAGATACACATGAACTAATCTTTAGACTATCTACATATACAGATTTTTTCTGTTGATATTTAGTCTGAAGGCCTTGATTGATTAATGTTCGGTACATTGCGTAAGTATTTATAAAGATACTAGATCATTAGATCTCAACACTGCTATTTTTTGTAAATATTGACCTATTCAGTTTACTAACAAATTGATTCACTGTATATATATCACTTTTTCCTCTACTCTAAACAAAAAGAGGGCTGCGGCTCACCTAAGGATTCCTATTGGCTATTATTTCTGCCCGTATCCACCTATGAGCCGAAAGAAGGCTGTTCTTAATACGGTTGCCTTTAGAATCGGCATCCGCTTTTGCCCTGAGGAAACCCCTATGACTACTGACAGTCACGTGGGGGGTGAAACGCGCGTCGGCAGTGACGTGAGGAGCGGAGGTGGACGTGTCTGTTGGACAGATCGCTGTTAGCGTCCACGCTGTTTAAAACCTTGGATCACGGAGAATGAAGCAAGCTGATCCAGTTTACACTGAAACAACGCTTGGATATCTAACCACCCAAAGCAGAACATACGGTTGTATTACAAGTATAAAGTCTTAACTTTGACACATCAGTCCGCAACTCTTTATTATACCGGAAGGTTTTGGATGCACTGCGTATAAACATGGATTTACTTTGCGGGACAATTTGAATTTTGGAAACTGAAATTCTGTCTATGGGTGTTAAATATACACTGCTTTATTACTTTAATTGTATCAAACCGTCTTATGTATTTGCTATCTTACAGTGACAGCTAACACTAAAAGGCTTTGGGGGAGCGTTAACATAGATCCAGGGAAACTAACATTCATGACACCTGTTACCTTTTTAATATTGGTGGTGCCCACTGAATACTGGAGTTGTTAATCCTCTTCCCCATAGCGTCTACTTGCTATTTGATAGCCTGATAAAACGCAACCATTGTTAACATATCATTAATTTTATGGAAAATCCAATCAGCCTGTAAAATTGGGTTATACACACATAGATCCAGATTCACTATAACAAGACGCCTGATACATTTAATTATATTGGTGGTGTCCGCTGTTACTGGAGTTGTGGTATTACCCTTTACGGCCAAAAAAGTCTTTATTTATTTAGATTGGAATTAACCTGTTATTCACTGGTTGTTTAAGTATTGTGCACAATACTGGGAGATATTCCCACACATATGGATGTATTGCTAATGTGATTTTGTGCATGCTCTTGCAGGCTACTTTACTGACATAGATCCTCATGGTTCACAATGGTGGCAGATTTTAAGCTTTGCCCGTAACCACCCACTAGTGGAGGTGTTGTCAGTTCAGCTAGCTCACAGTTGGACTATTTATTATGCTGCTTCATGTGATTTCCATTTAATAAAATTGTACAGCTAAATCTGTGCTTAGACATTTCCCAACCAACGCTTCTCTGTTTTATTGGTTCATGAGTTCTAATCATATTTTACTTTGTTTATCAGAGACACTCTTGAGATGGCTTACAGGTGAGTGGTAAATGAGGGCAGTATCCACCTACCGCTATTAAGCGGAGCTGGACATTTGTTTCAGCGGTTTATTAAAAAGATGTGCTGAAATCCCTGTCTATATAGGTAGAAACCTTATTGCGGTTACTATGGAATCTCTCTTATAAAGTATAAATATATACTAAACTTAAGTCTAATCCAGTGAAGAAATTCAGTTTAGAACTTGACAAATTACTTTTCTATGCCAAAAAAGAAAAAATTCTAAATGAAAAAGAACTTAATTTTTTAAAAACAGAACATCCTATAACTCCGATTTTTTATTACTTGCCAAAAACACATAAATCTGTAATAAAACCTCCAGGGATTAACTACATTAACTACTAATTTGTCACAATACGTAGATAAGTTTCTACAACCTTATGTGATAACCCTACCATCCTACTTAAAAGATTCAACCTCATTGCTCAATGAGTTAGACAATATTGTCTGGCAGAATGACTATATTTTGGTTCCGTGCGATGTAAACGCACTCTACACAAATATTACACATAACATAGGAATAGATTCAACCAAATTTTATCTATATTATGATGCAGATATGCCCCTGAATCAGGTCAATTTTATCTTACAATGTATTACTTTTATACTTAACAATAACTATTTTAGTTTTAATGGAGATTATTTTTTACAAAAGAAAGGGACGGCGATGGGTACGAGGTTTGCGCCCAGTTATGCTAACCTCTTTATGGGCAGATTCGAACATGTCAACATTTTAACTAGCCCCTGGAGCGCAAACCTCGTACTCATCAAACGATATATAGATGATCTGTTTTTTATTTGGAAAGGTGGGGAGGAATTACTTAAGCTGTTTATGGAAGACATCAATAAGAATGAGTGGGGAATCACTTTCACTTATGATTATAATATTAGAACTATTGATTTTTTAGATCTCACTATCGAACTTATAGATAATAAAATCCAGACAAAAACATTTTTCAAAAAAGTAGATACAAATAATTATATACATTTTAACAGTTGTCATCTTGATCAATGGAAGCTTAATATTCCGAAAGGTCAGTTCTTAAGATTAAGAGGATTATAAGGGTCAAGCTAATATACTGAGAGAAAGATTTGTTGAAAAAGGTTATAATGAAGAATATATATTAGAAGCCATACAAAGTGTGGAAAAAATAGAAAGAACTTCACTTATTAGAAAAAAAAGAGAAAAAAACAACCTAATCCTAAAGATTTTGAAACTACATTTATTACGCAAAACTGTGCAGATTTTAAACAAATCAAAAAAATTATACATAAGCATTGGCATTTAGTCCAGAAAGACCCAATTCTGAGTGAAATCACAGAGAACAAACCAAAGATTATTTATAGAAAAGCTAATACATTGAAGTCAATCCTAGCCCCTAGTGAGTTCAGAAAAGGGAAAAACCACAATTTAGATATACAAGGTAATAAACTTGAACGCTTTTAAGTTTTAGCACAAAATTCAAACAGATAGAAGCCAGCAATTCAGATTGTAAAATCAAAATCAGAGAAACCATCAGATGTTCTGATAAAAATGTTGTATATATGATACAGTGTCCGTGCAAAAAACAATATTTCGGACAAACGAGCAGACCTGTAAAGGATAGAATAAGACAGCATCTTCTTAATATAGAATGGGGATATGAGGATCATTTGCTCTCCAAACACTTCAAAGATTTTCATTTTCATGGTCAGAAAACTGATGGTTTATTATATTGGGGTATCAAAAAGGTGAAATTACACAGAGGGGGAAATATAACGAAACAGCTCTTATTGGCAGAAGCAGAATTTATTTTTAACTTTGCCACTTTGACCCCTGGTGGATTAAATGCTGAACTTGATCTTAACCCTTTTAATTAATTCTATTTATTCTAATTTATTCTAGTAATTGTTTTTAGCTTTATTTATATAATGTAATGTCATTTTCAATTGCAATGAACTTCATAGGGAAATTATTTAGAATTAATATAATGAATAGGTTACCAACTTATTGTAATACGATTAATTGTCTATGGGATACTGTTAGATAAGATTAGACTTTTTATATTTTAATTGTGTTATTGAAGTCAGTTTATAGGACACTATTTTTTGGTAGGATTATCCGGTACCCAGTTTTTAATAGGATTTTTATTATGATATGTAGATTATATTTATTTTTAAGTGTTTTAACCACTTCTAACTACAAAACCGTTATATTGTATTTTAAGTGTTTATAATGTAAGCCTTTCATGTTTGACCCTTTGCATAACTATTATGAATTTTCAGCTAGATTTCTTTACTATATGTCAATTAATTCTGATGGTTTTAGGTTAACCATATAGCAATTGTGAATATCACTAATTAGCAAAAACTGTAGATGAACTGTTGTGAGAAAATAAGAAAAACATGAGCATTGTTCACTTAATAAGGTTATTGAGAAAGGCAACAAATAGTTAAAATAAAAAAACGGCATCCCCTAAAAACCTATAAAAACTTGTTTGAGGCATCCTGTAAGTCATCTTGATAAAGGTACAACGTGCCGAAACGCGTAGAAGATTTGACTTACAACCTTCAGAACTACTTGCTTATCACCAAGCAGGATATCACATTGGATTTTTTCTGCTTTATACACTACGAAGTGTTTTTCAAATTTGGAACGCTTTTCTACTGTTCCGATTGGAGGATATCTGTCAGGTGACGAAGTACGTACACGCAGACAGTGAAGACGCTGGAGTCACGCTTGGGAGTAAGGAGAAACTTAGCATGTAGTGCTCACAGCTGATCGCTCTGTCGTGAGTGTAGGAATAGCACCGGAGCCACTCGCAGCTACAAAGTCTGTCAGGTACGTTGGGCACATACACCTATTTCTATACTTCATCGTTTCATTAGACTTTGATCTGACCGGTCAGCAACTTGTTGTTTTATCACCTAGTAAAACATCACATAGACACCACTCAGAGAGACTCTATGGTCCGCGGTTTCACTGAAACCTTTTACCATCCCATATAATGGGCTATCAGCCTTGATTACAAGCTTAACTGTTATTCATTTTATGAACAGACATTTGAAATTTGTTGAAATCAGGACAAAGTGGATTGCCATATTTTGGTCCGGTTCCTAGCAACTTTTTTCATCTACTTTGCTATTTTAGTGTATAGATATTAGATAGAATTTTTAACTTTTTTTTTTTTTTTTTTTTTTTCAAACAAGCTTTATTAGTAGCATTTTGTCACCAATACAGTAGTAAGAAACGTTGTTGTACAATACAATTCTTTGAACAAAAGGAGGGATGGAACATACAAAAGCAAACAAACTCCATCAGCCCACTAGTGTCATAAGTCAATAGATAAACAGAGAGTAGGGGCAGAAAAGAATTTCCACCCGACGAGTAGATTGGATGTTCTCAAACCGAAATAATGAATGTCTGTATTAGTCCTTAGATCAGAACATTTTGACAAAGCTTGATAATTTTACATTTTTAATAGATTTAGAATATAAATCAGTTTCGTGATAGTCAAATCAGAAATGAACTTATAAAGAAAGTAATAAGCTCAGAAAGGATCAGGAAAGAAAGAAAAGAAGAAAGAATAAAAGAGGAAAGAAGAAAGGAAAAAAAAAAAAAAAAAAAAAAAAAGGGGAGGGGGAAGGGGGGGTCATCCTGGGAAAAAGGGAGAGGGGAGTGTGTTTACTAATCAGTTTCACGGGGAGTAGTCATGTGTAAAGTGAGTGTTAACCAGCGTATTAGTGTCCATTAGGGTGCTGTGCCTTTCCAAATGGCTAACATCGTCTCATGTGTTGCGGGTTTTTTAATTTTCATATAATGTAGTTTCTCCAAATTTAACAGGTCTTCCACCGCGGCTTGCCATTCATCGAGGGTTGGAACCCGTGAGGACTTCCACCCTCGAGGAATAAGCCTTTTGGCTCCAGTCAGCATAATCAGCATAAGTGCCCTAGTAGTGTCATCCCTGACCTTGGGCAGGCGTAGAAGTAGCAAAGTTTCAGGTGTGTTAGGAATAGAAATCTGTAGCCTACTTGACATGTCCCCGAACACAGCCTGCCAGTAGCCCTGTATTCTGGGGCATGCCCACCAGATGTGGAGGAGCGTGCCAGGGTAACCGCAGCCCCTCCAACATAGGGAGCTCGCTGTCGGAAAGAGTCTATGTAATTTTGCCGGGGTATAGTACCACCTAGTCAAAAATTTGAGGTGGATCTCCTGTACCACCGCCGAGACTGAGGATCGTTTAGTCAAAGTAAACGCCTTAAACCATTCATCCTCATCTATTGTATTGTTAAGGTCATTGCACCACATCGATGTATACGTGGGTAACTGCAATCCTGGTGGTAAAAGCAGGAGTTTATATACCTTAGAAATCAACCGCCGAGGCGGAGTGTGTTCCACACAGAGGGCCTCAAAAGGAGTAAGCTCTCTGTCAAAACTTCCCCTGCATTTATGGTATCTCAGATAGTGCGAGAGCTGATGATATCTGAGCCAGGATTGAAAGAGCTCTCCATGACGCTCAAATAACTCATTCATCGTTCGTAGTTTACCTGCATCTAATGCGAAGTGTAATATGCCATCGCGGAGGCTGTAACTAGAGCCTAGGCGAGATCCCAAGACATGGTATGGAAGCTCAGGGTTCTCTATGATTGGTGTCATCGGGGAGTAGGCCGATGAAATATGGGTGCTAGTGGCAATCACTCTATCCCATTCCTGAAAGGTTGTGATAGTTAAGTGGTATTTGTAAATCAATTTGGGGCGGCTCTGTGCGGGGATCCATGCCAAAGCGCCGACGTTGAGTCGTTTAAAGATTTGACCATCAAGTCTAACCCATTGTTTATGTGGTAAGTTTCGAGACCACTCAACTAGTCTTTGTAAAAGTATGGCTCGCCTATTTTAGACAGCTCAGGGAACCCCAATCCCCCCCTTTCTCTGGGGAGGTATAGAGTCTTTCTAGAGACCCTAGGTCTCTTACCGTGCCAAACAAACTGCTCCAGAGAGTGTTGCATTTGTGCAAGATAGTCGCTCGGTAGTGATATAGGAACTGTTTGTAATAAGTACAATATGCGCGGCAGGATATTCATTTTGATCAAACTGATCTTTCCCAGCCACGATAACATTTTATTTTTCCAGGATGATAAATCATTAATTAGATCACGCCTCAGGGTTAAATAATTATTTTTAAATAGATCAGATGGGTTAGCAGTCAGGTAAATCCCTAGATATTTTATTTTGGTAAGGGCCAAAGAAATATTATGATTTGAAACTAAAGATTGAATATGTTCTCTGGGGGTGTTAATGTTTAGCATCTCAGACTTAGATACATTTAGATGGAAATTGGAAAGATTTCCGTACCGTTCAAATTCACGTAGGAGTTCCGGAACCGAAGTTTCCGCTTCAGTGAGGGTATACAGAATATCATCCGCGTAAAGCGCCTGTTTGATTTCAAAGTCTCCCACACCAACTCCTGTTATCTTTGGATTCCTTCTAATTGTTTGCGCCAACGCCTCAATGGATAATGCAAAAAGGAGTGGTGACAGAGGACACCCCTGCCTGGTCCCATTTGTGATTTTGAAAGCATCCGACAATGTGCCGTTCACCCTAACCCGGGCATTTGGGGCTGAGTATAGAGCGAATGTCATATTTATGAACGAATCCCCAAAATTCATTGCCTTCATGACTCGACGCAGGAAGAGCCAGTCGACCCGGTCGAAGGCCTTCTCTGCGTCGGTCGAGAAAAGAACCATTGGAATACCCATATTTCGAGCGTGGCTAATCAATTGTATCACCTTATTGGTATTATCTCGCGCTTCTCGACCAGGTATAAAGCCAACCTGGTCAGAGTGGATCAGAGCTGGGAGAAATTTATTAAGTCTTCTTGCTAAGATCTTAGCAAAGACCTTCATGTCCGAATTAAGTAACGATATTGGTCGGAAGTTGGCTGGAGAAGTAGGGGGCTTGCCCGGTTTGGGTATGACCGCAATGTGAGCTTCCAACAATGAGCTCGTAAGCGTGGGATTATGAATGAGCGAGTTGAACAGAGCCAGCATATGGGGGCCCAAAGCATCCAGGAAAATCCCGTAATACCTAGGGGTAAACCCATCAGGACCAGGACTCTTCCCGCCAGGGAAATCTTTTATAGCCTGGGAGAGCTCCTCCATGGAAATAGGGGCGTCAAGAGAGTCCCTGTCCATATCTTCTAGTTGTGAAAGGTTTATTGAGGCTAGATAGTCGTCTATCTCCGTCTGTCTGCTCAGTGTAGCATTAGCCCTGTGACCGTCCTCTTGCATGGGAGAGATATTGTACAAATTATTGTAGTAAGTATGGAAGGAGTGTGCTATCTGTTTACTGCTTTTCAGTATTGTGCCATCAGTACTTTGGATGTAATGGATGTATGATTTTAGTTGTTGCCTTCGTATACTTCTAGCTAGTAGTTTGCCTGGTTTATTACCTCCCTCGTAATAATGTTGTTTTGCAGTCATCAGTTTGCGGTGCAATGTCTCCAGTTGATATTGTTGAAGTTGTTTTTTAGCGTCTTCTAAAGTCTTAAAAACCTCCTTATTTGTAGGATCGCATTTATGTATAGTTTCGAGCTGTGTGATGTTATCTAAAATCTGTTTGTGTTTATGATTATGCATTCTGACTAGCCTTGCCTTGTGCTTGAGGAATATGCCACGGATAACACATTTATGTGCCTCCCAGAAGGATGTGAGTGATGTGTCCGAGGGATCATTATGTGATAAATAGTCTGAGAGGGAACTCTGTATATCTGCTTTAACTTCAGGGTTCTCTAAGAGAAATTCATCCAGCCTCCAGATATAGGCTGTGGGAGGTATGTCAGGCCATTGTATGTTACAGGTGAGAGGGGCATGGTCTGACCATGTAATTGGACCAATTGTTGAATTACTAACCATATCCAACCCAACCGAATCGAATAGAAAGTAGTCAATGCGGGAATATTTGTTATGGGGTGGTGAAAAGAAAGTGTAGTCTTTGTCTGTCGGATGTACAGCTCTCCAAACGTCATGGAGCTGCAAGTCTGCTATGGTTGTTTTGATAGATTTAATAGTTTTACTGGGTATGCTGGATGAACCATTAGAGGTGTCCATACTCGCATCAAGTGGTGTGTTGAGGTCTCCTGAAAGGAAGACCGGTCCTTTAGCTAAATCCAGAACAAGCTTCGCTACTTTTTTGATAAAGTGGTGTTGTTCTAAGTTTGGCGCATACAGTGTGGCTAACGTCAGTGGGTGGTCGTATAGTGTACCTGTCAGGAGTAGGAATCTGCCGTCAGGGTCTTTCTTGGTATGGGTGATTTTTAGAGGGACAGACTGGTGAACCAGAATGCCCACTCCCCCTTTCTTATTGTTACCTGAGGCAAATACTGCCGTGGGATATTGTCTAGGGTTCCATTTTGGTTCTTTGCCCTTCCGAAAATGGGTCTCTTGGAGGAAAATTATGTGACTATGTAGCTTACCAAGTTCTCTCATAGCAATCGATCTTTTGCCCGGATCATTAAGTCCCTTTGCATTAATCGTGGTAAAATTTAGGCTATGAAAGGTAAATCTACTTTGTGAGGGTGCCATCCTTATGCCGGGATAATAGGGGGTGGTTAAAGGGTGGGAAGGGGAAGAGAAGAAGGGAAGAGAAAAAAAAAAAAAAAAAAGGGAAAGAAATAAAAAGAGAAGGTCTGTTAAAACCAAATGTAAATTTTTAAGAAAACGTTATTACCTGAGAATATTCAGATAGTGAAAGGAAATAAAGAGTAGACTATAAGATTAAGAAGATAAGAACCTCCGAAAGAAGGAAACAACAACTGCTCGAGCCGTTAAGATAAACCACTCGTTCAGTTGGAGAGGTGAGACAGGGAAAGTAATCCTTTAGCAAATACAATCTTTATCATGTCATTAACAGTTTACCCAGACCTATTGGAATCAAGGTCTTAGGAGCATTCTAAATATGGCACTGGAGGTGAAAAGGAGGGGGAAGGGGCCGGTATAGGGGATTTGATTTGAGAAGTTGGTTAAAGGTGGAGAGGACAAACAAAAGGGGGAGAAGCTTTATGGGGGGATGAAGGAGGGTAGGGGGAAAAACAAGAGGGGAAAAAAAAAAAAGGAAAAAAAAAAAAAGGGGGGGGGGGGGGGGAGGAGGGAGGAGTGTGGATAAAGGCTGAAATAAGAAGGGGAGAAAGAGGAAAGGGAGAGCGAGAAGGAGGAGGGAGGGTTAAAAATACAGTTAGAATGAAAGGGGAGGGAATGAGCAAGGGAAACTCAATGACATGTCAAGAAATCTTATTCAGAAGCAATGCTTATTTGAGCGAGACAAAAACACATTTAAACATTAACATTATTGCCTTAATTTGACCGTATCAGTGACATGAATCAACAATACATGTAAACTTTGATCAAAAGAAATACACCGGTAAACATTGAGATATTAGAATACACTTTAAACCAATAATCATTAAACTCAGCCTGACCCAGAAGGAAGGAATAGCATCATCCTTCAGAACATTGTCTCCAAAAAAAAAGATATTGAGTTGAGTCAAGCTAATGGCCTAGTGAACTGTTCTGTAGAACTATATGTGTCAATGTTCCCTAAATTTTGAGATAGAAGGGGAAGAACGGGGGTGAGGGGGTGGCGAGAGGGTGATGGAAGAAGAGGGGTGGGTGATGAGTATGGGGGAGGGTGGATTGGATAGGTGCAAGGGGAAAGGGAGGGAAAAAAGGGGGTAGGGTGTGGGAGAGATGGAAGAGAGCCAGGAAAATTGGAGGAAGGGTGGGGAGGGAAGGGAAAGCAGTGGAAACTTGGCAATACGTTATAACTTATATGCTGAAAGAATGCCTAATTGAATAAAACATGAACATTTTTAAACAATAGCCTTGTTGCGTAATTTTTCTCATATCAATGGCATGAGACAGAAGCATATATAACCTTTAAGCATAGGGAACTCAACAATAAACAATAAAACTTTAGTAGATAGTCTGGTCATGGATCCCCACACTCAGCATAACTTTTATAATGAAAAGGGGGTACCAACACCCCCCAAATCACTAAATCAGAAATTATAAGAAAGAAAAGGATACAGGACTGCATCATATCAACAGTATATCAAACTGTTCCAGCAAGTTGTATGTGCAGGTTTTACACTTTGTTATGGTGTCGATGTAGAGCTGTCTGAGTCTTCTGTCTGTGGTATTCTATTGTTGTCTGTCAACAGATTTTCTAGGAAGACCTGGGCATCATTTCCTGGGCGGAAGATTGATGTTTTGTTATTTCGTGTGGCGATGATTGACACAGGAAAGCCCCACCTGTATGGGATCTTGTTAGCTCTCAGCTTTGCTGTTATGGGAGTCAACTCCCTCCTCTTCATCAGGGTAGCTGGTGAGAGATCAGAAAAGATCTGTAGGGTCTCCCCTGCATGTTGAACCTGTTGCATGGTGCGTGCACATTGGAGTATTTCTTCCTTATCTTTGAAATTTAAGAAGCGGACTATTATGTCTCTAGGGGGTGCTTTGGGTGGTGGTTTTGCCCGCAAGGCCCTGTGAGCCCGTTCTAGTGGTATATCAGGGGATGATGGTGTATTTTTAAGGGTACGGAACAAACTCTGCAGGTACCCTTCTATGGCTGGGGGGTGGACTGTTTCCGATGCTCCTCTGATTCTTAAATTATTTCGGCGCCCCCTGTTGTCCAGATCTTCCATTTTTTCAGATAGAAATTGTATAGTTTCAGATTGTTGCTGAATCTCTAACTGCATTTGCATTACTGTAGTGTTGGTATTAGCTTGTTTTGTCTCAGATTGCGACAGTCTATTATCAAGTAAATTTATGTCCTTTTTGAGATCATTAAACATGTCGCGCATTTCTTTTACTGCATTTCTAATGTCTTCTTTTGAGGATAAATGCTGTAGATCCTCTCTTGTTATATGGTGTGGTGCAGTCTGCATATCTAATGGATTCTGGGATGGTTGTGTAATTTCAATTTCCATGTCTCCTGTGGGTGCTGGGGTGGATTGTTCAGCCTGTTTTAAATATCCACTTAAAGTGCGAAGTGGAGTGCCTTTATCTGGTTTATTTAAATTCTTCTTGCCAGGCATATCTGAATGGTCTCTTGCTTGAAGATGCACTCTTTTTTCCTTATCTTTCTGTCTGTATAATTAAATTATTCTGGCTGTCTGCCCAAATGTTACAACATATGGAGGGCACATCGATTCTTATTTTATCTTAGGAGTGATGTTTAAACCTATTATTTTCTATTTTCTACCCCCAGATGTCCCATACACTCACAGGCCTGTTAAGGATAGAGACACTGCCAGACTTTCTAAGTGTGTGAAAGTGATATTCAGGGCCGCTCACCACCCTCCTCTCACTCTCCTTTTATTAGAGCGTTCAGTAGATATTTGTAGAATCAATTAGAGCTGTAGTACAAGTTCAGTTGCAGCGATGGAGTTACTTTTTCTAACCTCCGCTCTCTTAATTACCAGGTATGCCCACTTTGTGTATTTATATCTGTAGCCAGGCAGCTAGAAGGAGAGCTGCGCTCTATTAATATTCAGGATACAGTGGATGTAAAGGGGCAGATGTGATCAGTCCTTAATCAGCAATGGTGCCGTGTGACTAGGTGTATAGGACCGTGTCGTCGTTGCACTGCTGCGGCGTTAAGCCGTGTGTGTGCGCATGGCGGAGTGTGTACACTGAGGGTGTTGTGCGCGGTTTCTCTTTGCCAGCCTTCAAACAGGTATCTTACCCGAATGCTGAGTTTGTAGTTAGGCCTCCTCACTCTCCTTACTTGCGGTAGTCTGTTGATTATAGGCTCCGGTCAGATGCACACTGTTCTCCCGCAGGCAGTTCACTTTAGGGAATGCAGGCCTCAGTCTTCGCGCCGTTCCAGGCCCTCACCGCACCAAATCTTTCTTGCAGTCAAAGTGATAAAAACATGCCAATAATATAGAGACTTGTCAGGCGTTTTGTTAGACCAAGTTATCCCACACTTTTTAGGGGAAATATATTAGGAAAGTGCCATTTTTATAAGATTGTATTGCTAGTGGATTCAGGAGCTTACTCAATACACAGCCATTCGCCTGCGTGGCCAAGCTCCGCCCCCAGAATTTTTAACTTTTAAACAGATCTTTCTTATTTTGGTATGAATTGCCTTGTCATTATTTTAGAATTTTGAGAATTATCAAATTGTATTTGTATTTGTATTTGTTTATTTGTTTTTTTACTGAGGTGCCAATATAGTTACAGTCATTTATTTATTTGATGTGGCCACATCGTTTATTTGTTATACATTGAGTTATGTTTTAGTAAGTTTTTTAATTACATTGTATGAGTTTAATCTTCACGATCTATATATTAAATTTATTCCCTTATAAATCCATGAGATGTTCTTATATTAACTAGAGAATTTTATGGTGTTTATTTATTTATATTTAAGATTTATATTTGGGGGTCGATCCGATATAAATCGTTGCCCGCAAAAGCCGGCGACGCCAATATTTGCGCGGGTTTGGTATCACATATACGGCGTAACATAGAAGTTACGCGCGTATATTTCTGCCGTCGCCAGTAGTTTTTTGGGCCATAGGCAGGTATACCAAACCCGCGCAGTTTGGTATCCAATATGCAGCGTAAGGACTTACGTGGCGAAAATGGAGAAAACTTACTCCATTTTCACCTCGCCACAAAAAGCAGCCGTAAGAAGCCTTACGCTGACTATTGGAGACCCGTAACTTCCTAAACTGGCTGCTAAAATAAACCTAACACCTAACGCATGCGCAATGTCTATCTACCTGTCACCCGCGATCTGCTAAAATAAAAATAACACCTAACGCATGCGCAATGTCTATCTCCCTGTCAACCGCGATCTGCTAAAATAAACCTAACACCTAACGCATGCGCAATGTCTATCTACCTGTCAACCGCGATCCCCCCCCCCCCGAAATCCCTAATAAAGTTATTAACCCCTAAACCGCCGCTCCCGGACCCCGCCGCCATCTACATAAACTAACCCCCTACTGTGAGCCCCTAAAACCGCCGCCATCTACCTTATTTATCCCCTAATCTGACCCCTTACACCGCCGCCACCTATATAAAAATTATTAACCCCTAATCTAATCCCCCTATACCGCCGCCAGCTATATTAATATTATTAACCCCTAATGTAAGCCCCTTACACCGCCGCCATCTCTATTAAAATGATTAACCCCTAATTTAATCTACCTACCCCGCCGCCAGCTATATTATCTATATTAACCCTAAGTATATTATAGTTAATATAGTTATTACATTATATATATTAACTATATTAACCCTAATTATATTAGGGTTAATATAGTTACTATAGTATTTATATTAACTATATTAACTCTATCTAACCCTAACACCCCTAACTAAATTTATATTAAATTAATCTAATTCATTTATAAACTAAAATATTCCTATTTAAATCTAAATACTTACCTATAAAATAAACCCTAAGATAGCTACAATATAATTAATAATTACATTGTAGCTATGTTAGGGTTAATATTTATTTTACAGGTAAATTGTTAATTATTTTAACTAGGTATAATAGATATTAAATAGTTATTAACTACTTAATATCTACCTAGTTAAAATAATTACCCAATTACCTGTAAAATAAATCCTAACCTAAGTTACAAATACACCTACACTATCAATAAATTTAATAAACTACAAACATCTATCTAAAAATACAATTAAATTAACTAAACTAAATTACAAAAAAAAACAAACACTAAATTACAAAAAATAAAAAAAAGATTACAAGATTTTTAAGCTAATTACACCTATTCTAAGCCCCCTAATAAAATAATAAACCCCCAAAATAAAAAAAATTCCCTGCCCTATTCTAAATTAAACACATTTCAAAGCTCTTTACCTTACCAGCCCTTAAAAGGGCCTTTTGTGGGGCATGCCCCAAAGAATTCAGCTCTTTTGCATACAACAAATACAATCCCCCCCCCATTACAACCCACCACCCACATACCCCTATTCTAAAACCACCCAAACCCCCCTTAAAAAAGCCTAACACTACCCCCCTGAAGATCTCCCTACCTTGTCTTCACCACACCGGGCCAAACTCCTGATCCGATCCGGGCGATGTCTTCCTCCAAGCAGCAAAGAAGAATTCTTCCTCCGGCGATGTCTTCCTCCAAGCGGCAAAGAAGAATTCTTCCTCCGGCGACGTCTTCCTCCAAGCGGCAGCAAAGTCTTTATTCTTCCGGCGGCATCTTCAATCTTCTTTCTTCGCTCCGCCACCGCGGAGCATCCATCCAGGCCGACGACTGAACGACGAATGAGGTACCTTTAAATGACGTCATCCAAGATGGCGTCCGCCGAATTCCGATTGGCTGATAGGATTCTATCAGCCAATCGGAATTAAGTTAAAAAAATCTGATTGGCTGATTGAATCAGCCAATCAGATTCAAGTTCAATCCGATTGGCTGATCCAATCAGCCAATCAGATTGAGCTCGCATTCTATTGGCTGTTCCGATCAGCCAATAGAATGCGAGCTCAATCTGATTGGCTGATTGGATCAGCCAATCGGATTGAACTTGAATCTGATTGGCTGATTCAATCAGCCAATCAGATTTTTTTAACTTAATTCCGATTGGCTGATAGAATCCTATCAGCCAATCGGAATTCGGCAGACGCCATCTTGGATGACGTCATTTAAAGGTACCTCATTCGTCGTTCAGTCGTCGGCCTGGATGGATGCTCCGCGGTGGCGGAGCGAAGAAAGAAGATTGAAGATGCCGCCGGAAGAATGAAGACTTTGCTGCCGCTTGGAGGAAGACGTCGCCGGAGGAAGAATTCTTCTTTGCCGCTTGGAGGAAGACATCGCGGAGGAAGAATTCTTCTTTGCCGCTTGGAGGAAGACATCGCCCGGATCGGATCAGGAGTTCGGCCCGGTGTGGTGAAGACAAGGTAGGGAGATCTTCAGGGGGGTAGTGTTAGGCTTTTTTAAGGGGGGTTTGGGTGGTTTTAGAATAGGGGTATGTGGGTGGTGGGTTGTAATGGGGGGGGGGATTGTATTTGTTGTATGCAAAAGAGCTGAATTCTTTGGGGCATGCCCCACAAAAGGCCCTTTTAAGGGCTGGTAAGGTAAAGAGCTTTGAAATTTGTTTAATTTAGAATAGGGCAGGGAATTTTTTTTATTTTGGGGGTTTATTATTTTATTAGGGGGCTTAGAATAGGTGTAATTAGCTTAAAAATCTTGTAATCTTTTTTTTATTTTTTGTAATTTAGTGTTTGTTTTTTTTTGTAATTTAGTTTAGTTAATTTAATTGTATTTTTAGATAGATGTTTGTAGTTTATTTAATTTATTGATAGTGTAGGTGTATTTGTAACTTAGGTTAGGATTTATTTTACAGGTAATTGGGTAATTATTTTAATTAGGTAGATATTAAATAGTTAATAACTATTTAATATCTATTATACCTAGTTAAAATAATTAACAATTTACCTGTAAAATAAATATTAACCCTAACATAGCTACAATGTAATTATTAATTATATTGTAGCTATCTTAGGGTTTATTTTATAGGTAAGTATTTAGATTTAAATAGGAATATTTTAGTTTATAAATGAATTAGATTAATTTAATATAAATTTAGTTAGGGGTGTTAGGGTTAGATAGAGTTAATATAGTTAATATATATAATGTAATACCTATATTAACTATAATATACTTAGGGTTAATATAGATAATATAGCTGGCGGCGGGGTAGGTAGATTAAATTAGGGGTTAATCATTTTAATAGAGATGGCGGCGGTGTAAGGGGCTTACATTAGGGGTTAATAATTTTAATATAGATGGCGGCGGTGTTAGGGGCTCACTTTAGGGGGTTATAGATATAATATAGCTGGCGGCGGGGTACGGGAGCGGCGGTTTAGGGGTTAATAACATTATTAGGTTGCGGCGGGGTACGGGAGCGGCGGTTTAGGGGTTAATAACTTTATTAGGTTGCGGCTGGGTACGGGAGCGGCGGTTTAGGGGTTAATAGCTTTTTTATTGTTAGGATAGTGAGGGGGGATAGCGGATAGAGGGTTAGACGTGTCGGGCTATGTTAGGGAGGCGTGTTAGACAGTGCGGGCTATGTTAGGGAGGCGTGTTAGACAGTGCGGGTGTTTTAGACTTTAGTCAGGTTTTAGAGGCGCCCGCAGTTTCTAACGTGGCGCAAGTCACTGGCGACGCCAGAAATTTGTACTTGCGCAGATTTCTGGACATCGCTGGTTTGTCAGACTTACGGCACGTTAGCATCTGACGGCGACTTATATGGGATGGCTCGAGTTGCGAGCTGAAACTGCGGGCGACGCCGGTTCCCTCGCTTGCGCCGCAAACTGCGATCTATATCGGATCGCGCCCTTATTGTCTAAGAAATTATTGTGTTTTGTGTGAACTCAGCCCTGTGCGCCACTCTAGTACCCTCCTTCTTCCTATATTGACTATTGGACTGTGTTAGAGAGATCACAGTTCACATTAGAGTTGGCTTGAGTTTTTTTTAGTATCTGTCCAGACCTATTACCTTTTTATTTACCTTTTTATTCAATTATGAGTTTTATGGCACAGCTTTGTAGCAGTGATGTGCAGTCACTAGAGGCAGGTGAGGCAGTGTTTCACCTCTCATATGGGCAAAAATATATATATTTTTTTATTGGCTTTAAAAAATAAAAAAAATAAAAATTGCAAATTTTTTTTCCCCAGCATTTTTTTTTCACAGCTATATGTTGTGCAATGGAGAGGCACAATCAGGTCTGCCCACCATTACACAACATGCTTCGCCACCTACTGGATGAAAGTGGTTAAGATCATTGCATGGCCCATAAGTGCTTTATTTGAGGCAGTCCTATTTGGGCTGACCCAATCCAGTGAGAGGCATTAGTAAGTGGAACTTAGGGTTGGGGCTGGATGTTAAATCATATAAAACAAAACAAAAACGGAAAAAAACTACTTTCATTTATTTTGTTGCTGTCCTGTGAAGCTGCCAGCTTTTGCTAAAGTGAAAAAGAGAGTTCTGTTCTTCCCCTCTAAGTGCAGTGGAATGTTTCACTGTCACTTCCTTAATACAGACAGAGGCAGAGCAGGAAGAGAGATGCAGTCAATGAGCAGTGTTTTAGCCACATCTTAGTAAGTTCTGCAACCTTAGATTTCACTGAAAGGGATTCTGTTAGTGAAAATTATAATTTAATGAATGTGGTTTAGTGGTTTTTTTTTTTTTACTGTTTTACAACAGTTAAAGAATCGTTTTTGTATTTTGTTTCCTCAAACTTTACACCCACTAACTTAGCAGCTTGCCTCTGTACTAATGTATAGTCTTACTTTCTGAACTCTCTGTAGCTCTGCTGTTTTATTACTTAAAAATGCAATGGTCCCTCTCCCCCCCCACCCTTGTGTGTGTGTGTGTCTCTCTCTATCTATCCATCTCTCTTCTTATGTGTTGTTCTCCCCCATGGTCTCTTTCTCTCTCTGTCTCTCTTCCTCCCCCTCTGACTCTCTCATCCCTTATGTGTCTCTCTAACCCTCTGTGTTTGATTGTCTGTCTCTCTCTCTCTCTCTCTCTTTCTCTCTCTCTAACTCTCTGTGTGCGATTGTGTCTCTCTCTCTCTCACACCCTCTGTGTGTGATTGTGTCTCTCTCTCTTTCTCTCTAACCCTCTGTGTGTCTCTCCACCCATCTCTCTCTCCCTCTCCCCCCGAGTGCTTTTCTGTGTTTCTGTCTACCTTTTATTTATTTAATTAATGAATTGGTAGTGCCATCTGATAGTGTGGCTTTATTTAAAGGGGTGGGGTCAAGCGCCCCACCATCTTTAAATTTCACCAGCCGCCCCTGGATCAAGACATTTTTATATTTACTGAATAATGAAAGAATCTATAAGCATAATTTGCAGCATTAAAGTAAAAAGTATGTTTTAAAGGGACAGTTCACCCAAAAACTTTCTCCCCTTTAAATTATTCCCAATGATCCTTTTTACCTGCTAGAGTGTATTAAATTGTTTGCAAGTAGCTCCTTTACTCATATTTCAGCATTTGAAATAGCTGATTTAGCTTGTGGTTTCCCAACCTATACTGAAAGTTTTGATACTGGCGTATATGCTATTGACAAGCCTAAGTAAACACAGCCAGCAGAAGAGATTACACCCTCAGTGGGGGCATGAAAGTTAAGTAATAAAATTATAATTTTCCATTGTTCTCTCTATGTATTGAGCTTTTGTTTTCCAGACAAATATAAGATAAGGAAGCAAGTCTGTGTACATAAAAGTGATAACATAATGAGATCTGATATTACCTGAAGCTCAACCCATTGTAATAGGCTGTGGTTTCAAAGCACAAAACCTGCTACTTCAGATACACAAATAAACCCGAAAATGCAATTTCTCAAATATTTTATACTCTGCAGTTGGTATAGCAAGTAATTTAAAATACATTTATGGAAAAACAATTTTACAGTGTACTGTCCCTTTAAACATATTTTAACCCTTTGAGTGCTAATGACGGCTCTGAGCCATCACAGAGTTTCTCACTCTGGTGCTAATGACGGCTCAGAGCCGCCATGAGCACTCTCTCACCTTGAGGGTGATCTGGGGGCTCCTTACTGATCCTACCCCAGCGATCATGCCTGTAGAGTGACAGGCATCGACGGGGCTTCACGTAATGCATGGTGACGTCACGCGCAATTATGTGATGACGTCACTGCGCAACTTTATTTATACTTAACAATGTTAAGTATAGGAGGAGGGGGCATGCTGCTTAGAAGCCTGTATCTCAGGCATCTAAGCAGCTACAGACCCCCAAGACCCATTGTTGGAAAGGTAAAGCGCAACTTTATTTATACTTAACAATGTTAAGTATAGGAGGAGGGGGCATGCTGCTTAGAAGCCTGTATCTCAGGCATCTAAGCAGCTACAGACCCCCAAGACCCATTGTTGGAAAGGTAATCGCCTAACCTGTCCAACAGTGTAAGTCTTTAAAAAGAAATAAAAAAGTTTAAAAAAAATTTTTCAAAAATTTCAAAAATAAAAATAAATAAATAAAATATTAGCACCCAGGTGGGAAATGGCTTAGCAGCCAAAGGGTTAATGGGCATGGATTTCTATATCTCATAATCAGAGCTAGCATTTTGTTATCTGGCAAGTGTTTCTGTTACAATCCTTTAGACTAAAATCAGATGTTTACTAAGTTGACCAGTTTTCCAAGAAACCATTTAAAGGGACATGAAACCCATATGTTTTCTTTCATGATTTAGAAAGAGCATGCAATTTTAAATAACTTTCCAATTTACATCTAATATTTTATTTTCTTCATTCTTTTCATATCCTTTGTTGAAAATCATATCTAAATATGCTCAGTAGCTGCTGATTGGTGGCTGCACATAGATACTTCATGTGATTGGCTCACCCATGTGCATTGCTATTTCTTCAACAAAGGATATCTAAAGAATGAAGGCGTATCCTAGCCACTGCCTCACCAGCCTCTGACATCACTGCACGTCACTGCTTTGTAGCATAAAACTCATAACTACTGACTTTAGATGGCGGTACGGATCTTGTCATTTTAGGCTGTACCGCTCACTTTTTGGCCTCACTGCAAAACTCGTAATTGCAGCGCTATGGAAGTCCCATTGAAAAAGGACTTTTCTTAAAGTGTGGTACTGACGTTGCGTGATGGCCAAAAAGGTATGCGGTACACCTATACCTACAAGACTTGTAATAGCGGCGTTAGGGAAAAAGCAGCGTTATGGGCCATAATGATGCTTTTTGAGTCATAACGCAAAACTTGTAATCTAGCTGAGAGATTGTCTCTTTAAATAAGTGTCTAGAGGGGGATTTATAAGATCCACTTTAGAAAAGAGAAATATCAGTGTAGATACAATGTTCCCTAGTAGCTGCCAAGTCCAGCTGCTTGTAAATGAGAACAATGTTACTATTTGTATGAAGTGTATATCAGGCAATAGAAAAATGTGCTTAGAATTTCAGCAATTGTCTCAATGATAAATACGCAATTATATAGTTGTTGATTCTCAGTCTTAGTGTAATATCATGAGTTTGTGTTCACTATTATATACGGATGGAGTTAATTACGCATTTATTGCGTTTTAGGTACAGCGTGATTAGTACATATGACGTTAAGCTGTTTGCCTTTGTATGTACTTGGAAATCGGCGTTAGATATAATATAGTTCAATTTGTTTATCAATCGATACACCTCGATTTAATTTTCAAGCAAAGTATGGTATAATTTTAACAAAGTGTAGTTCGCCGTTAACGTCCTTCACTATTACAGGTGAACTTGTATCTTAATAGTATATACTGGGTAAAATCTACCCGTTGGTTATATTTTTTTTCTTATATTAATCCCCTCTGTTTAAAGGCTTGTTTGGCAATCAACTGAAATCACAAACCATGCATAGTATCGTTGCTTGTGTTACTTTAAATAATAATATAGTGAATATAATTTCACACAACAATTAAACTATGCATCGATTTTATGTAATAGATTTAATCTGTGATCAACATTAACAACTTGGATCAACTTGGGTCAGCATTTTCTCATGGTGTTATTTCTCTAAAGGTATACAGTAACCGCTGTTCCTTGAACTTTAAACTTGGGAACCATGGTTCCATCTCATATGTTTAAATCCTTATAACTTTTGTGTGCAATATTTTTTTTGGAATCATTTTTATTTGATGGTGTTATTATGAGTGTAAGTGTACTTTGCAGTGTATTTTTGATGTGTTTTGTACAACTTTTTTGTTTTGTGAAACAGTACAAGCAGAGCTCTGAGGACACGGTAATCATTCTAGCGTAAATTGCAATTGTGCTCAAGCGATAGCGTTTACTTTGAACCTGAAATACCAGTGGTAAACCTGACGAACCCCTGCCATAAACTCCTTATCACTTGCGGGAAACTGTTAGCGCTCCACTCATATTATGGCCCTATATAGGTAAATGTGTGTCTCATCTTAATGACAATAATCTATGAATTAACTTTTTACAATAAGGGCCAGATTACAAGTGGAGCAACAACATTTTTTGGATGAGTGATAAGGGGTTTATCGTGGGTGTTTGCGCTCGTCGGGCTTATTGCTTGTGCGCATTTGCGATTTACGCTAGAATGATTACCCCCCTCCTCAGAGCTCTACTTAACTGTTTCGCAAAACAAAAAAGTGTCACACACATCAAAAATACATTACAAAGTATAGTTACACTCATAATAACACCATCTAATAAAACATTTTTAAAAAAATATATTGCAGAAAAATGTTATGAGGGCTCAGGTGGTAGAAAAAGAAGCAGGCAAAGGGCTTGGTGTTTGGATCAGCAATTTCATTTTGATCTATCAAATAACTGAAGGACACAGTAATATTTCAGTAGTGAAATGAGGTTTATTGGATTAACAGAAAATGCGCAATATGCATCCAAACGAAATTAGACAGGTGCATACATTTGGGCACCCCAACAGAAATATCCCAATAATATTTAGTAGAGCTTCCTTTAGCAGAAATAACAGCCTCTAGACACTTCCTATAGCCTGTAATAAGTGTCTGGATTCTGGATGAAGGTATTTTGGACCATTCCTCCTTGCAAAACATCTTCAGTTCAGTTAGGTTTGATGGTTGCCGAGCATTGACAGCCCGCTTCAAATCAATCCACAGATTTTCAATGATATTCAGGTCTGGGATTGCCATTCCAGAACATTGTACTTGTTCCGCTGCATAAATGCCAGAGTAAATTTTGAGCAGTGTTTTGGGTCGTTGTCTTGTTGAAATATCCAACTTCAACTTTGTGACTGATTCCTCAACATTATTCTCAAGTATCTGCTGATATTGAGTGAAATCTATGCGACCCTCAACTTTAACAAGATTCCCAGTACCGGCACTGGCCACACAGCCCCACAGCATGATGAACATCCACCAAATTTTACTGGGGCGAGCAAGTGTTTGTCTTGGAATGCTGTGTTCTTTTGCCGCCATTCATAACTCCCCTTGTTATGACCAAATGACTCAATCTTTGTTTCATCAGCCCACAGCGCCTTCTTCCAAAATGAAACTGGCATGTCCAAATGTGTGTTTGCATACCTCAAGCAACTCTGTTTGTGGCGTGTGTGTGGTCTGTGGGCTGTTTTTGACCATTCTCACCATCCTTTGCCTTTGCCTTTGCCTCTCCTATATTTTACTTCTGACCTTAACAAGAACTGTGCCTGTGGTCTTCCATTTCCTCACTATGTTCCTAACAGTGGTTACTGACAGCTTAAATCTCTGTGATAGCTTTTTGTAGCCTTCCCCTAAACCATAATGTTCAACAATCTTTGTTTTCAGGTCATTTGAGAGTTGTTTTGAGGCCCCCATGTTGCCACTCTTCAGAGGAGAGTCAAAGTGAACACCAACTTGCAATTGGCCACCTTAAATACCTTTTCTCATGATTGGATGTGCATAACATTGGGATGTTAAATATATTTATATTTTCATGACAGGTTTGCGCGAGAGAAAGGTTTTGCTCCCCCCCCCCCACACTTTTTTTCTCAATTGACTTATATGGGGGAAATCATGAATGTGCAAGCGATATTGTAAGTTCGGCTTTTTGTCCTCGTCGAGTTAGCACAAGAGAGAAAACAGTTGTTTACTTTTATCTCATAATATGAGGGCAACCTGATGAGCGTAAAAAGCTTACTTTTAGCGCAGTTAACATTTGAATTGGAGCATTAGTTAGTGCTCTGCTTGTAATCAGGCCCTATATGAGTAAAGAACATATTGAATTCCTATACAGGCCAATGTATTATATGATAGGTTCTTAGAAAAAGGTTATCCTGAGTCCATCATTAATAGAGACTGATATATGGCGCGTAATAAGGATAGAGCTAATTATTTGAGGCCGAAGGGAGTCCAGCGGGAGCTGTTCCAGAACAATGGTCCCCCACTTTTTATTAAGGATTTAACAATAACTATCGAGCTATTAAAATGATTCTTAACAAACATTGGTCTATCTTATGTAATAACCCGGTTTTAAAACCTTTATCAGACCTAAACTATGAGTGGTATTCAGAAGAGCACTGACTTTGCACCAAATGCCAAATGAGCACCGAGCAAAGTAGTAATGAAGAAATATAAAATGAATACTAGAGTGGGTAAATCCATTAAAGGCGTATTTATATATAATAAGAAACAGTGTGGCATGTGCAAGATCATCGCACATGGCGCTAACAGTTTCAAATTTTACAGGAATTCAATATAAAAATAATAGCTGTCTAACTTGTGAAACTACTTTTGTAATTGATATGTTGCCGCGTGTTTGTGGAGTCCAGTACTTGGGACGTACGTGCCGCAAGGTTAAGAAAAGACGGAGAACATTTTTGCTTAATAAAGAAAAAATTAACATCACATAGCGCTCACACAAATGAGTCATTAATTATTCATTTGTTTTCTTTCAATTTTTCGTTCAGTTATATGTTTTGTGAAACAAGGTGAATATTCATGTTTCGTTAATGAATGAGCATTCATAACAAAACGAATGCACATGTCTAGCGTATATTGCAAAGTTGTTTACTATGCATAATTAACCATTTTGTTTTACAATCTGAAAGTGTTTGATGTCCTTTTAAAGAAGCCCACATATAACAGTCATAGTGAGATACCATAAACCTAACGCCTCATTCTCTCCTCTTTAAATAAAAACAAAACTGAATAACAATAACATTTTAGTTGCTTAAAGGGATACTAAACCCAAGTTTGTTCATTAATGATTCAGATAGAGCATGCAATTTTAATCAATATTCTAATTTACTCATATTATCAGTTTTTCTTCATTCTCATGCTATCTTTATTTAAAAAGCAGGAATGTAAAGCGTAGGAGTCGGCACATTTTTGGTTCAGAACCTGGGTTATACTTGCTTATTGGTGGCTAAATGTAGCCACCAATAAGCAAGCTCTATCCAGAGTGCTGAACCTAAAATGGTCAGGATCCTAAGCTTTATATTCTTGCTTTTTAAATAAAGATAGCACAAGAACGAAGAAAAACTGATAATATGAGTAAATTAGAATGTTGCTTAAAGGGACACTGAACCCAAATTTTTTCTTTCGTGATTCGGATAGAGCATGACATTTTAAGCAACTTTCTAATTTACTCCTATTATCAAATTTACTTCATTCTCTTGGTATCTTTATTTGAAAAGCAAGAATGTAAGTTTAGATGCCGGCCCATTTTTGGTGAACAACCTGGGTTGTTCTTGCTGATTGGTGGATACATTTATCCACCATTAAAAAAGTGCTGTCCAGAGTACTGAACCCCAAAAAAAGCTGTAAGTTTAGATGCCGGCCCATTTTTGGTGAACAACCTGGGTTGTTCTTGCTGATTGGTGGATAAATTCATCCACCAATAAAAAAGTGCTGTCCAGAGTTCTGAACCCCAAAAAAAAGCTTAGATGCCTTCTTTTTCAAATAAAGATAGCAAGTTAACGAAGAAAAATTGATAATAGTAGTAAATTAGAAAGTTGCTTAAAATTGCATGCTCTATCTGAATCACGAAAGAAAAAATTTGGCTTCAGTGTCCCTTTAAAATTGCATGCTCGATCTGCCGAATGGAGTAGAAGCATTTTGCAGAGGCTCTGTGAACAAGAGACAATTTTGCAGAGTGTAGCTGGCAGAATTTTATTAAAAAGTAGTTTAAACAGACTGGTGAGCTGAGAGAGGCAAAGAAGCAAAGAACTGAATCAGCTTTGGTGCTGTAAAGAACGCTGCCGGTCGATTTTGAGGGGGACAGAGGAGCTGCGGTGGTGAGCCGCATATCATACCCCTGTTATAGGGACCGGACCTGCTCTTTATCTACTACGAGTCCTCAGACTCCAACCCTCACAGCCTTCAGACAACTGGCAGCTGGATTGCGACTCCGGAGGGTCGGGGCTCCGCTCCGGAGCCGCCATTGCAACACTGTGAGGCTCTGCGGATATATGCAGCAGGGTAATCCTCTCCCCCAACAACATACGGCAGCCGGACTGAAACATCCTAAAGAGGTGAGCGATCAGTGGGGACAATAGGGAGCTAGAACCCCTGTTTTATTGCCGTGACTTAACAGCATAGAGGAATATTTGGGCTGTGGAAAGACTTAGCAATCTCAAGAGAGCGGGAGGAAAGTCAGTGGCGCGAAAAGACACCATTTTAAAAGCAACCCCACGCAGTGTCAGAATAAGATAAGCCTGTTTCAAGTAACTTTCATAGGGGAAAAAGGGAGAAAACAGCTTATACCGGAAGGCTCCTTACACCTTGTATGTAGCTCACACTCCACTTTTTCTTTACAATAAAATGCAGAGCAGAGAGTTGAGCTGAAAAGGAGTTATTTGATTTCTATAATCCCCTTCAACTTTTTATGTGATATACACAGAACAGGTTGCCTGTCAGCTTTACAGAACGCAGGCAGTACTAAGGAACAACTACATAATACACATTCAGACAGAGCTGCGATAAAAGGGATTTAAGGAACTGAACTGTGCACATTAACTGCAGCTTACATAATGATTGGTTGACTACACATAACTCTCACTGCGTGAGCTCAAAGTCTGTTCACGGAGATCCTAAACACTACTGAGTTTTTAACGGATTCATTCCTGATAAGGGACAGATATATATATCCAAGCTGGTCTCCTTTCCCTCCATTTCCTGCTGAACGCAGTGTCAGCAGGTCATATCCCAATATCCCTTCCCGTCTTCGTCCAGTGAGGACAATTGCCCTGGGAATAGAGACCAGTGAAGTCACACAGTCCCCAAGCTGCACGGCAGCTGGACACATGGGGACCCCCATGCACAGGAAAAAGCCATTGAGATGTAAATTGAGTTAAGGATGTAAAGATGTATTTTTGAGTGGTCCAACAACCCCACATAGATCAAGATCCATAAGCACGCATGTATATTGTATAGTGCCTTTTTGCCTCACACTATCTCCTTCTCACGACAACACCTATGTATGCCTATTGAACGTGCTCTTAAAAAAGAGGTACAAAAGATCATGGAATAACAACCTTAATGATATGGAGGGGGGGAGTTTTGGAGAGCGGATCCAGAGCTACAACCCTCAATAAATCAGAGAAAGTTCAGGAGACTCTGACGTTTGCTCTCTCCCGACCAGAACAGAATTAGAGAGTCAGGTGTATCTGAATTCCTGCAAGACTAACTAAGCCACCTAACTGACCCAAAGAGGGAAGCACTTCACAGAGATATTCACAATGTCGACCAGAAAGGGTGCCAAAGCTGATAAAGGGATGAAGCCCGCATCCATGGAGGCGTTTTTCAAAACATCCAGAATGCATAAAGTTAAAGATCTACTTTCAAATGAAGCTGAGGAAGATCTGGAATCTGAAAATGAAGTAGATCTTGAAGATATGACTCCTGTGACCAGGGCGGACCTACACACCCTAGTATCCAAGCAGGATATTGCGTCCAATTTTGATAAACTATGGGAGAAGATGGATAGCTTCCAAGAAAAAATCACTAGCAGTCTCACTGATATCAAAACTGAGATCTCAGAATTGGGGACCCGAGTGGATTCACTAGAAAATGCGACTGATGAAATGAGTGAAGAAGTGGCGGAAGTATCCCAAACACTAACAACCCAACAACAAATAATAATGGAGCTGGAAGAGAAGATTGAGGACATTGAAAATAGAAGTAGAAGATCCAACATTCGACTGAAAGGGGTCCCTGAGGCAATCGGAGCTGAAGACCTATATGACTACCTCCAACAACTATTCCGAGCAATCTTAGGAACACCAGGCGATTATGAAGTTCCAATAGAGAGAGCCCATAGGGCCCTAAGAGCAAAGCCTAAACCAGACCAACCCCCGAGAGATGTGATTCTTAAACTTCTGAGATTTCCTGATAGAGAAAAAATACTGGCAGCTGCCAGACAAAACCCCACTTTTAAATTCAAGGGTAACGTTATCCAGTTTTTCCAGGATCTCTGCATTAAGACCCTGCAAAGAAGATATGCACTCCGTCCGCTCACTCTCCTCCTCAGAAAACACCACATTCCATACAGATGGGGCTTCCCCTTTGCCCTACATGTTGTGAGAAATGGCAGAACAACCACGATCAAGTCCACAACGGAAATACCTGTTATTTGCAAACTTCTTGAGTTGGATCCACCTGAAATTATGGAGGGGGAAACGACAGCAGGCTCTTCGGAGCCTTCCCACTCCCAAGCAAAGCCTCAAAGACCAAAATGGAAGAAGATTACCAAAAAGAAAGCTAAAACTTGAGACTTAGACACATAGGGGACAATATTCCATTTGCAGGTTTCTCCTATCTGGTTGTGAAAAGTTGAGACTTAAGTAAAAGTTATTAACCTCATGAAGAAGAAAGAGGTTATAGAGGTACTAGGTCTAAAGGACTACTGTATGTTTATTAATTCTTATATGATGTTTGTTTTTGTGGTTGTTGTTGTGACTACATATAGAATACATAAAGTGTTGGTATTGACACATGTTTGCCAGCACACTGTTTTATTATAATATGTTAATAGTTATGTTAATGCTTATATTTTTGTTGTTTGGAGCCACGGGACACCTCAAGCGCACGCAATGCTCATCAATCATAGGAGGATTGGCGCAATGCTGGAAGCGGTTTTACCAGATGTTGAATAAGGTAATCTTTAAACACTTAGCTATTTGTAAGAAGTGAGTAGAGTATGGCCATATTCTCTAAGAATGTTATTACCTAGAATTACATTGCTCTCGCACAACGCGAGAGGCCTTAATACCGACATAAAACGAAGGACAGCAATGACCAACTATAGGCGACTGAGGGCTACTGTAATTTTCCTACAGGAAACACATTTTCTCCATTCCACCATTCCAAAGTACTGGGCAAGGGATTTTTCACAACAGTTCCATTCCACGCTAGAGTCTAAAAAGAGGGGAGTCTCCATCCTTATCCACTCCTCCATCCCCTTCACACATAAAGAAACTATAGCTGACAGAGAGGGCAGGTACATCTTGGTGTCGGGTAAGATAGGAGGGGTAGACATACTCTTTTGTAATGTGTATGCTCCTAATGAGCAACAGGACAAATTCTTTCAAAATATATCCAACCTGCTGACTGACTGGTCCAGGATGCGCATAGTTCTGGCAGGAGACTTCAACGTAGACATACAATCCTTAACAAGCTACACAGCCACTCCGCAATCTAAAAAGAAGCAAAGACAGGGAGGGGTAGCTAAGAACATATCGGAGATGCTTAAGCAACATACGTTGCAGGACACCTGGCAGGTAATGCATGGAAGTGCTAGGGACACTACATTTTATTCTGCAGCACATAACACCTACACGAAGATAGACTATATATATACAAGCCAGATATTGCAACCAATAATACAACAGATAGACATTCTACCCTGTGTTTGGTCGGACCACTCTATCACTAAACTCACCCTAGGGGACTTGTTAGACCTGAAAAGAATAAAATCTTGGACATATGACCCAACCTGTATTAAAAATCCGCTTATTAAAGATAAACTACTCAAAGACCTAGAGGAATACTGGCAGATTAATATAGACACCACTGACAACCCTATAATACCATGGGCGGCGCATAAGGCAGTGATCAGGGGAGTACTGATCAAAGAAAAGGCAGCAGCTAGGAAACAGAATGACCTTACTCTGAAGCAGTTATACTCAGAGATTACATCGTTAGAGAGGGCACATAAAATAACTAAATCACACATTACGCTGACAAGCCTGACAAACAAGAGGAATAGGTTGCAATCCATACTAAATGAGCAATCCATAAAGGCGGCACACAGATTGAAAACGAACTACTTTATTTTTTCGAATAAGCCAGATAAATACCTAGCGAAAAAAATTAGAGATAATTATCAGGCACTATCTATACCATGCATACAGAACTCAAAGGGCCACATAACGTCCCACCCACAGGAAATTGTAGATACATTTGCTCAGTTTTATAGTGAACTGTATGACGGGAATAAAGTACACCATTGTCCCCTGACGGACAAAATATTTGATTCTTTTCTACACAAAGCAAACCTGAAACCAATCACTGAGGAAGATAGGGAAAATCTTAATGCTAAAATTACACAGGAAGAGGTACGAGCTGCTATCAAAGATCTTAAACCAAGTAAAGCCCCAGGCCCAGACGGATTCCCAGGGGAGTACTATAAGGCTTTTAGAGATATCTTAACGCCTCACCTGGTGGTGTTTGCCAACCACATTATGGAAGGGGGAGAAATACCTATAGAACTGCTTCAGGCTAGGATAGTGGTGATACCAAAACAGGGGAGGGATCCTCACCTTTGTGCTAATTACAGACCGATCTCCCTTATCAATCAGGATCTCAAGATCGTTACAAAAATATTAGCTAACAGATTGAAACATATCTTACCCTCAGTTATACACCCTGACCAAGTCGGATTTATTAAAGATAGGGAAGCCCCAGACAATATCCGTAGAATGGTGTCAGTTATTGATTTTCTTCGGGACAGGGGGGTGCCTTCTCTAATCCTATCTTTGGATGCGGAGAAGGCATTCGACTGGGGCCAATGGAAATATATGATGAGATTGCTGTCAGAAATGGGTTTCGAAGGACGATTTATGAAAGCTATTGCGGGACTATACTCGACACCCACAGCCCAAGTCAGAGCAATTGGACATCAGTCTAGGGTTATGTGCATTCTTAATGGTACGAGGCAGGGATGTCCCCTATCACCCTTAATTTTCGCGCTATGCATAGAACCCCTAGCTGCATATATACGTAAATGCCCTGACATTTGGGGATTAGAGGTAGGGGCGACACATCATAAAATTACCCTGTTTGCCGATGATGTCTTACTCACCATTTCGAAACCCTTGATATCGCTGCTGCATATATATCACGCTATACAACTATTTTCCCAAATATCGGGTTATAAAATTAATGTAGAAAAATGTGAAGCACTTCCCTTGTCAATACCTAAACACACCATCAAGGCGATTGAGACAAATTTTGACTTCAAGTGGGTTTCAGGTGGACTAAAATATCTAGGGATAAAACTGACTACTTATTCCTCCAAATTATACGCAGCGAACTACACTCCCCTATACAAAGCAATTAGATCAGACTTGGAAAAATGGAGGAAAATGGGATTCTCCTGGTATGGGAGACTATCTGCGGTTAAGATGACGATCTTGCCCAGAATTCTTTATCTGTTTAGGGTTCTCCCAATTAAAATCAATAATTTAGATCTAGATAACTTGCAACGAGACTTACACAGATTTTTAAGGGACAATAAACACCCGAGGATCCCACATCAAATTCTGACGAGACATAGACAGTTGGGGGGGGTGGGTGCTCCCAACTTACAGGATTACTACATAGCAGCAAGACTAGCGCAGAACTCAATACTTGGTAGACGACAGAGAGACGTTCTCTGGCCCGCCTTGGAGGCAACCATGGGGGGGATGGAGGAACCTGACGATATTCTATGGGGTACGGTACAGTCCAAAGATTCGAAAGCCTATCAAAATAAAATTACACAACTGACTAAGAAACAATGGGCTAAGGCCCAGCAGACAGGGAAGCTAATTCCTAAACAACCCCTCATAATGCCACTAAAATATTTAATAAACGAGGAGTTTAGATACCATATAAAGAAATGGGAAAATAAAGGCTTATACAGGGTGGCGGATTTGCAGGCACAAGGTAAATTGCTGTCCTTCACGCAAGTTAGACAAAAACTAGAGCCTATTCAGATACACTGGTTCCTCTACCTACAGGTCATATCAGCTATACAAACATACATTACTAGAGCCATGTCACATAGGCAAAGGACGACTCTCGAAAATGTATGTACAGCGGTTAACAGACCCAAGAAAGCAATCTCTAGATTATACATATCACTACAGGAAAATAAATACTCAACTAAAAGTACACTACTACTAAATTGGGAGGGGGATATTGCAAAGGAGTACACAATCGACGAATGGAAGGATATCTTCCACTACGCTAGCAGGGGCCTTATCAGTGCAGACCTCAGAGAGAACGTACTGAAGACAACCTTTAGATGGTACCTAACACCAGTGAAAACAATTCATATGACACCAGGAGGCACTAGCCACTGTTATAGAGGGTGTAGGGTTAGGGGATCATATCTTCATATGTGGTGGGACTGCCCTAAGGTCCAGAACATATGGAGGGAATTATCTGCACTGTTGAGCACATTATTAGACGAACAGATCTCGCTTACACCGGCCCAGGCACTGTTGCACGAGACGGTTCCTAGACTAAATCCACATATCAACACTTTCATTAGAATCCTCTGTACCACCACAAGAATAGCTATAGCTAAATACTGGAAAAATGAGATACCGATGTGGACAGAGGTTTTAACTAGAATACAGATGGTCTATTCGATGTATGAGACAGCAGCATTTATACAGGACACAGGGCCTACGTTCCAGAAGATCTGGTTTTACTGGATAGTTAAAGGTAATACAAGAATAAGGTAGAAGGAAAGGTAGAGAAGTTCTAGAGGATGATAGTCGCCGATCAGACAAGAGAGGCTACTCAATATGGGGAAAATTGATGAGGAAGCTACTAATAGCTATATAGACAGGCACTAGGGCGGTGGGTACCCGTGGCTCCATTAGTTTAACATGTTGTGTTTTGAGATTTGTTGAGTTTTGTTCATTGGTTCTATTTAGATTAATAATATTGCTAAAGCTACAAGAATACCATCCCCCAAGATTAAGTGTCTCCAATATAGACTGTTGTATCCATTGACACATAAAAGGAGCAACCAAGGGGAAAAGTATGAAAATGAGAGAAACCTCCACATAATTTTGAGAGGGACCGCAGCAAATATAGCAGCTTAGATATGGACTATAATTGTGAGTAAGGTACTACATGTTTTGCTGCCTGAAGTTTTTCTTTTTTTTTTTCTTTCTCATTGTAAGTTACATGTCATCTGTCTGATGTATAAGGAGGAGGTCTGTGGTTAATAAAAAATATTTTATCTAAAATTGCATGCTCTATCTGAATCATTAACCCCTTAATGACCACAGCACTTTTCCATTTTCTGTCCGTTTGGGACCAAGGCTATTTTTACATTTCTGCTGTGTTTGTGTTTAGCTGTAATTTTCCCCTTACTCATTTAATGTACCCACACATATTATATACCGTTTTTCTCGCCATTAAATGGACTTTCAAAATACACCATTATTTTCATCATATCAAATTATAAAATATGAGGAAAAAATGGAAAAAAACACACTTTTTCTAACTTTGACCCCCAAAATCTGTTATACATCTACAACCACCAAACAAAAACCATGCTAAATAGTTTCTAAATTTTGTCCTGAGTTTAGAAACACCCAATGTTTACATGTTCTTTGCTTTTTTTTTCAAGTTATAGGGCCATAAATACAAGTAGCACTTTGCTATTTCCAAACCACTTTTTTTCAAAATTAGCGCTAGTTACGTTGGGACACTGATATCTTTCAGGAATCCCTGAATATCCATTGACATGTATATATTTATTTTTAGAAGACATCCCAAAGTATTGATCTAGGCCCATTTTGGTATATTTCATGCCACCATTTCACCGCCAAATGCGATCAAATAAAAAAAATTGTTCACTTTTTCACAATTTTTTTCACAAACTTTAGGTTTCTCACTGAAATTATTTACAAAAAACTTATGCAATTATAGCATACATGGTTGTAAATGCTTCTTTGGGATCCCCTTTGTTCATAAATAGCAGACATATATGGCTTTGGTTTTGCTTTTTACTAATTAGAAGGCTGCTAAATGAGACTGCGCACCACACGTGTATTATGCCCAGCAGTGAAGGGGTTAATTAGGGAGCATGTAGGGAGCTTCTAGGGTTAATTTTAGCTTCAGTGTAGTGTAGTAGACAACCCCAAGTATGGATCTAGGCCCATTTTGGTATATTTCATGCCACCATTTCACCGCCAAATACAATCAAATTAAAAAAAAAACGCTAAATTTTTCACAATTTTAGGTTTCTCACTGAAATTATTTACAAACAGCATGTGCAATTATGGCACAAATAGTTGTAAATGCTTCTCTGGGATCCCCTTTGTTCAGAAATAGCAGACATATATGACTTTGGCGTTGCTTTTTGGTAATTAGAAGGCCGCTAAGTGCTGCTGCGCATCACACATGTATTATGGCTAGCAGTTAAGGGGTTAATTAGGTAGTTTGTAGGGAGCTTGCGGGGTTAATTTTAGCTTTAGTGTAGAGATCAGCCTCCCACCTGACACATCAGACCCCCTGATATCTCCCAAACAGCTCCCTTCCCTCCCCCACCCCACAATTGTCCCCGCCATCTTAAGTACTGGCAGAAAGTCTGCCAGTACTAAAATGAAAGTTTTTTTTTTTTTATTTAAAAATACATCTTTAGCATATTTACATATGCTACTTTGTAGGATCCCCCTTATCATCATTACTGTAGTGTAAGCGGTTCCCACCCGCTCCCTCCCGTGCACGCGCCCGCCCGCCGATCCCCCGTGCACGCGCGCGTGTCTGTGCACGCCCCTGACTCTCCCGCCCCCGATCCCGTCCCCCTCTGTGACTCTGAATCCATCGATGGCCGCCCACCCGCCTCCCACTGCAGCTCCCACCCACCAACGATTGCGGCCATCGATGTCCGGTGTAGAGAGGGCCACAGAGTGGCTCTCTCTGCACCGGAGGGGTACAGATTGTTATTGCAGGATGCCTCGATATTGAGGCATCCTGCAATAACCGGAAAGCAGCTGGAAGCGATGAGGATCGCTTCCAGCTGCTTTCCAAACCGAGGACGTACGCCATACGTCCTCAGGCGTTAACTGCCTTTTTTCTGAGGACGTATGGCGTACGTCCTCGGTCATTAAGGGGTTAAAGAACAAACTTGGGTTTAGTATCCCTTTAAGCAACTAAAACGTTATTGTTATTCATTTTTGTTTTTATTTAAAAAGGAGAGAATGAGGCGTAGCAAGAGATCGAAGAAAAATCAGAGGCTTAATCTGAATCATGAAATAAAAAATTTGGGTTTAGTATCCCTTTAAAAAACAAGAGTCCTTATTATGTTAAATGGACATTGAACCCATTTTTTTTCTTTCATAAATCAAATAGAGACTACAATTTTAAACAACATCACAATTTACATCTATCAATTTGCTTCATTCTTCAAATATTCTTTGTTGAAGAAATAGCAATGCACATGTGTGAGCCAGTCACACAAGGCATCTATGTGCAGCCACCAATCAGCGGCTACAGAGCCTATCTAGACATGTTTTTCAACAAAAGATTTCAAGAGAATGTTCAGTGCAAAAATTGCATGATTTTTCAATATATTTGCAATATACACATCGGCCACAAGGTTGACAGCCTTTCACTGCTTGGGATTTAGTTAACCAATTTGTAGGAGTTGCCTTCTGTAATTCACTGTGCACCAACCTGTCTTTTTTACTTGGGCCCCTTTTGGCAGTCATTAATGGATATTCAGATATGTATCTAGCCACAGAGCTGTCACTGGACAATATATGCCAGTGTTTGTTAAGTATATCCCGTATTTTGTTCCAGTGGGAATTATATCTTGTGATTAATCAAATTTGATTCTTTTGAGTCTGTACTTCGCTATTTCTATACAGAAGCTGACTTCTTGGTGTATGTCTGGCCCTTGTCCAGCCTTTACGTATCTGCCTCCTTGAGTATCCCCTTTGTAAAAACCTTTTGGCCATTTCTGCTGCCTGTTCTTCAAAGTCTGCCTCAGTGGAGAAACATGTTTTTTAATCTTAAAAACTGTCCCACTGGTATCCCATTTTTAAGAGCTTCTGGATGATGACTAGATGCGTGCACCGAAGCGTGTTTATCACACTAAGAGCCCAGATTATCAAATGGACTGTTTGCTGGCCAGTTTCTATATAGATGCTAGCATTTGGAGATGTGGTTGATATCTATGTAACTGTGACGTGCTATTATCTGGTTCACATTTTATCTGGTATTTAACATTGTGAATATTGTGAAGGCAGAACTGGTGTCTTTACTACCTCTTTAATAAAAGTTTGGTTTAAAATGTGTTAGCCTGTGCAACCTTGTCTTGCTTTGGTTCATATTATTCTATATAGAACAGATAATGAAGCAGATAATAGTGTTAAATACCTATATAGGTCACCTAATTCATAAATTAATTGGAGAAATACCTATAGAACTGCTTCAGGCTAGGATAGTGGTGATACCAAAACAGGGGAGGGATCCTCACCTTTGTGCTAATTACAGACCGATCTCCCTTATCAATCAGGATCTCAAGATCGTTACAAAAATATTAGCTAACAGATTGAAACATATCTTACCCTCAGTTATACACCCTGACCAAGTCGGATTTATTAAAGATAGGGAAGCCCCAGACAATATCCGTAGAATGGTGTCAGTTATTGATTTTCTTCGGGACAGGGGGGTGCCTTCTCTAATCCTATCTTTGGATGCGGAGAAGGCATTCGACCGGGTCGACTGGAAATATATGATGAGATTGCTGTCAGAAATGGGTTTCGAAGGACGATTTATGAAAGCTATTGCGGGACTATACTCGACACCCACAGCCCAAGTCAGAGCAATTGGACATCAGTCTAGGGTTATGTGCATTCTTAATGGTACGAGGCAGGGATGTCCCCTATCACCCTTAATTTTCGCGCTATGCATAGAACCCCTAGCTGCATATATACGTAAATGCCCTGACATTTGGGGATTAGAGGTAGGGGCGACACATCATAAAATTACCCTGTTTGCCGATGATGTCTTACTCACCATTTCGAAACCCTTGATATCGCTGCTGCATATATATCACGCTATACAACTATTTTCCCAAATATCGGGTTATAAAATTAATGTAGAAAAATGTGAAGCACTTCCCTTGTCAATACCTAAACACACCATCAAGGCGATTGAGACAAATTTTGACTTCAAGTGGGTTTCAGGTGGACTAAAATATCTAGGGATAAAACTGACTACTTATTCCTCCAAAGTATACGCAGCGAACTACACTCCCCTATACAAAGCAATTAGATCAGACTTGGAAAAATGGAGGAAAATGGGATTCTCCTGGTATGGGAGACTATCTGCGGTTAAGATGACGATCTTGCCCAGAATTCTTTATCTGTTTAGGGTTCTCCCAATTAAAATCAATAATTTAGATCTAGATAACTTGCAACGAGACTTACACAGATTTTTAAGGGACAATAAACACCCGAGGATCCCACATCAAATTCTGACGAGACATAGACAGTTGGGGGGGGTGGGTGCTCCCAACTTACAGGATTACTACATAGCAGCAAGACTAGTGCAGAACTCAATACTTGGTAGACGACAGAGAGACGTTCTCTGGCCCGCCTTGGAGGCAACCATGGGGGGGATGGAGGAACCTGACGATATTCTATGGGGTACGGTACAGTCCAAAGATTCGAAAGCCTATCAAAATAAAATTACACAACTGACTAAGAAACAATGGGCTAAGGCCCAGCAGACAGGGAAACTAATTCCTAAACAACCCCTCATAATGCCACTAAAATATTTAATAAACGAGGAGTTTAGATACCATATAAAGAAATGGGAAAATAAAGGCTTATACAGGGTGGCGGATTTGCAGGCACAAGGTAAATTGCTGTCCTTCACGCAAGTTAGACAAAAACTAGAGCCTATTCAGATACACTGGTTCCTCTACCTACAGGTCATATCAGCTATACAAACATACATTACTAGAGCCATGTCACATAGGCAAAGGACGACTCTCGAAAATGTATGTACAGCGGTTAACAGACCCAAGAAAGCAATCTCTAGATTATACATATCACTACAGGAAAATAAATACTCAACTAAAAGTACACTACTACTAAATTGGGAGGGGGATATTGCAAAGGAGTACACAATCGACGAATGGAAGGATATCTTCCACTACGCTAGCAGGGGCCTTATCAGTGCAGACCTCAGAGAGAACGTACTGAAGACAACCTTTAGATGGTACCTAACACCAGTGAAAACAATTCATATGACACCAGGAGGCACTAGCCACTGTTATAGAGGGTGTAGGGTTAGGGGATCATATCTTCATATGTGGTGGGACTGCCCTAAGGTCCAGAACATATGGAGGGAATTATCTGCACTGTTGAGCACATTATTAGACGAACAGATCTCGCTTACACCGGCCCAGGCACTGTTGCACGAGACGGTTCCTAGACTAAATCCACATATCAACACTTTCATTAGAATCCTCTGTACCACCACAAGAATAGCTATAGCTAAATACTGGAAAAATGAGATACCGATGTGGACAGAGGTTTTAACTAGAATACAGATGGTCTATTCGATGTATGAGACAGCAGCATTTATACAGGACACAGGGCCTACGTTCCAGAAGATCTGGTTTTACTGGATAGTTAAAGGTAATACAAGAATAAGGTAGAAGGAAAGGTAGAGAAGTTCTAGAGGATGATAGTCGCCGATCAGACAAGAGAGGCTACTCAATATGGGGAAAATTGATGAGGAAGCTACTAATAGCTATATAGACAGGCACTAGGGCGGTGGGTACCCGTGGCTCCATTAGTTTAACATGTTGTGTTTTGAGATTTGTTGAGTTTTGTTCATTGGTTCTATTTAGATTAATAATATTGCTAAAGCTACAAGAATACCATCCCCTAAGATTAAGTGTCTCCAATATAGACTGTTGTATCCATTGACACATAAAAGGAGCAACCAAGGGGAAAAGTATGAAAATGAGAGAAACCTCCACATAATTTTGAGAGGGACCGCAGCAAATATAGCAGCTTAGATATGGACTATAATTGTGAGTAAGGTACTACATGTTTTGCTGCCTGAAGTTTTTCTTTTTTTTTTTCTTTCTCATTGTAAGTTACATGTCATCTGTCTGATGTATAAGGAGGAGGTCTGTGGTTAATAAAAAATATTTTATCTAAAATTGCATGCTCTATCTGAATCATTAACCCCTTAATGACCACAGCACTTTTCCATTTTCTGTCCGTTTGGGACCAAGGCTATTTTTACATTTCTGCTGTGTTTGTGTTTAGCTGTAATTTTCCCCTTACTCATTTAATGTACCCACACATATTATATACCGTTTTTCTCGCCATTAAATGGACTTTCAAAATACACCATTATTTTCATCATATCAAATTATAAAATATGAGGAAAAAATGGAAAAAAACACACTTTTTCTAACTTTGACCCCCAAAATCTGTTATACATCTACAACCACCAAACAAAAACCATGCTAAATAGTTTCTAAATTTTGTCCTGAGTTTAGAAACACCCAATGTTTACATGTTCTTTGCTTTTTTTTTCAAGTTATAGGGCCATAAATACAAGTAGCACTTTGCTATTTCCAAACCACTTTTTTTCAAAATTAGCGCTAGTTACGTTGGGACACTGATATCTTTCAGGAATCCCTGAATATCCATTGACATGTATATATTTATTTTTAGAAGACATCCCAAAGTATTGATCTAGGCCCATTTTGGTATATTTCATGCCACCATTTCACCGCCAAATGCGATCAAATAAAAAAAATTGTTCACTTTTTCACAATTTTTTTCACAAACTTTAGGTTTCTCACTGAAATTATTTACAAAAAACTTATGCAATTATAGCATACATGGTTGTAAATGCTTCTTTGGGATCCCCTTTGTTCATAAATAGCAGACATATATGGCTTTGGTTTTGCTTTTTACTAATTAGAAGGCTGCTAAATGAGACTGCGCACCACACGTGTATTATGCCCAGCAGTGAAGGGGTTAATTAGGGAGCATGTAGGGAGCTTCTAGGGTTAATTATAGCTTCAGTGTAGTGTAGTAGACAACCCCAAGTATGGATCTAGGCCCATTTTGGTATATTTCATGCCACCATTTCACCGCCAAATACAATCAAATTAAAAAAAAACGCTAAATTTTTCACAATTTTAGGTTTCTCACTGAAATTATTTACAAACAGCATGTGCAATTATGGCACAAATAGTTGTAAATGCTTCTCTGGGATCCCCTTTGTTCAGAAATAGCAGACATATATGACTTTGGCGTTGCTTTTTGGTAATTAGAAGGCCGCTAAGTGCTGCTGCGCATCACACATGTATTATGGCTAGCAGTTAAGGGGTTAATTAGGTAGTTTGTAGGGAGCTTGCGGGGTTAATTTTAGCTTTAGTGTAGAGATCAGCCTCCCACCTGACACATCAGACCCCCTGATATCTCCCAAACAGCTCCCTTCCCTCCCCCACCCCACAATTGTCCCCGCCATCTTAAGTACTGGCAGAAAGTCTGCCAGTACTAAAATAAAAGTTTTTTTTTTTTATTTAAAAATACATCTTTAGCATATTTACATATGCTACTTTGTAGGATCCCCCTTATCATCATTACTGTAGTGTAAGCGGTTCCCACCCGCTCCCTCCCGTGCACGCGCCCGCCCGCCGATCCCCCGTGCACGCGCGCGTGTCTGTGCACGCCCCTGACTCTCCCGCCCCCGATCCCGTCTCCCTCTGTGACTCTGAATCCATCGATGGCCGCCCACCCGCCTCCCACTGCAGCTCCCACCCACCAACGATTGCGGCCATCGATGTCCGGTGTAGAGAGGGCCACAGAGTGGCTCTCTCTGCACCGGAGGGGTACAGATTGTTATTGCAGGATGCCTCGATATTGAGGCATCCTGCAATAACCGGAAAGCAGCTGGAAGCGATGAGGATCGCTTCCAGCTGCTTTCCAAACCGAGGACGTACGCCATACGTCCTCAGGCGTTAACTGCCTTTTTTCTGAGGACGTATGGCGTACGTCCTCGGTCATTAAGGGGTTAAAGAACAAACTTGGGTTTAGTATCCCTTTAAGCAACTAAAACGTTATTGTTATTCATTTTTGTTTTTATTTAAAAAGGAGAGAATGAGGCGTAGCAAGAGATCGAAGAAAAATCAGAGGCTTAATCTGAATCATGAAATAAAAAATTTGGGTTTAGTATCCCTTTAAAAAACAAGAGTCCTTATTATGTTAAATGGACATTGAACCCATTTTTTTTCTTTCATAAATCAAATAGAGACTACAATTTTAAACAACATCACAATTTACATCTATCAATTTGCTTCATTCTTCAAATATTCTTTGTTGAAGAAATAGCAATGCACATGTGTGAGCCAGTCACACAAGGCATCTATGTGCAGCCACCAATCAGCGGCTACAGAGCCTATCTAGACATGTTTTTCAACAAAAGATTTCAAGAGAATGTTCAGTGCAAAAATTGCATGATTTTTCAATATATTTGCAATATACACATCGGCCACAAGGTTGACAGCCTTTCACTGCTTGGGATTTAGTTAACCAATTTGTAGGAGTTGCCTTCTGTAATTCACTGTGCACCAACCTGTCTTTTTTACTTGGGCCCCTTTTGGCAGTCATTAATGGATATTCAGATATGTATCTAGCCACAGAGCTGTCACTGGACAATATATGCCAGTGTTTGTTAAGTATATCCCGTATTTTGTTCCAGTGGGAATTATATCTTGTGATTAATCAAATTTGATTCTTTTGAGTCTGTACTTCGCTATTTCTATACAGAAGCTGACTTCTTGGTGTATGTCTGGCCCTTGTCCAGCCTTTACGTATCTGCCTCCTTGAGTATCCCCTTTGTAAAAACCTTTTGGCCATTTCTGCTGCCTGTTCTTCAAAGTCTGCCTCAGTGGAGAAACATGTTTTTTAATCTTAAAAACTGTCCCACTGGTATCCCATTTTTAAGAGCTTCTGGATGATGACTAGATGTGTGCACCGAAGCGTGTTTATCACACTAAGAGCCCAGATTATCAAATGGACTGTTTGCTGGCCAGTTTCTATATAGATGCTAGCATTTGGAGATGTGGTTGATATCTATGTAACTGTGACGTGCTATTATCTGGTTCACATTTTATCTGGTATTTAACATTGTGAATATTGTGAAGGCAGAACTGGTGTCTTTACTACCTCTTTAATAAAAGTTTGGTTTAAAATGTGTTAGCCTGTGCAACCTTGTCTTGCTTTGGTTCATATTATTCTATATAGAACAGATAATGAAGCAGATAATAGTGTTAAATACCTATATAGGTCACCTAATTCATAAATTAATTGGAGAATATTTAACCCCTTAACGAACGAGGACATGCCAGGTACTTCCTCCAAAAAACTACCCTTAATGACCAAGGATGTGCCTGATACATCCTCTGGGGTTTGAAGCTCTGGAAGCAATCCTGATCGCTTCCAGCAGCTTTTAAGGTATTGCCGTGATGCCTCGATATTGGGGCATCACTGCAATACCTTTTTTAGCACACCGATGCAGAGAGAGAGACACTTTGTGGCCCTCTCTGCATCGGCCAGCGATGGTGCCGATTATTGGTGGGTGGGAGCAGCTGTAGGGAGACGGGTGGGCGGCCCATAACTGGCAAACTTCCGTACGGCAGTCAGAAACGATTGTCGGGTGCACATGGGAGGTGGAGGGCATGTGCGCGCGCCCGTCCGCGATCTAGTTAGTTTAAAAATTTGAAGTGGTGGGTAGTGGTGGTGGGTGGGAGAGGAGGGGGGAATCATTTTTTAAAATAGATCTGGGTGGGGGAGGGGGTTGGATATGGAGGGGGACAGCTACACTACAAAAAAAACTGTGGTTTATTTTAAAAAAAAGCCACATTTAAATGCAAAGTGGGTACTGGCAGACAGCTGCCAGTACCCTAAATGGTGGAAAATAGTTAGTGGGGGGAGGGTTATAGAGCTCTTTAGGGGGGGATTAATGAGGTTGGGGGCTAAGGGGGGATCCTACACACCAGAATATATATATTTAAAAAAAAAATGAAAAAAAGCCTTTTATTTTAGTACTGGCAGACTTTCGGCCAGTACTTAAGATGGCGGGGACAATTGTGGGGTGGGGGAAAGATGAGAGTTGTTTGGAGGGATCAGGGGGTGGGATGTCAGGTGGTAGGCTGATCTCTACACTAAAGCTAAAATTAACCCTTCAAGCTCCCTACAAGCTACCTAATTAACCCCGTCACTGCTGGGCATAATACAAGTGTGGTGCGCAGCAGCATTTATCAGCCTTCTAATTACCAAAAAGCATTTCCAAAGCCATATATGTCTGCTTTTTCTGAACAAAGGGGATCCCAGAGAAACATTTACAACCATTTGTGCCATAATTGCACAAGCTGTTTGTAAATAATTTCAGTGAGAAACCCAAAGTTAGTTAAAAAGTTAACAATTTTTTTTATTTGATCGAATTTGGCAGTGAAATGGTGGCATAAAATATATCAAAATGGGCCTAGTTCAGTACTTTGGGTTGTCTACTACACTACACTAAAGCTAAAATGAACCCTACAACCTTTTTACAAGCTACCTAATTAATCCCTTCACTGGTGGGCCTATTACAAGTGTGGTGTGCAGCGGCATTTAGCGACCTTCTAAAAGTAATGCCACAGCCATAAATGTCTACTATTTCTGAACAAAGGGAATATCAGAGAAGCACAAGTTGTTTGTAAATAATTTCAGTGAGAAAACTTAGGCCTAGATTTAGAGTTTGGCGTTAGCCGTGAAAACCAGCGTTAGAGGCTCCTAACGCTGGTTTTAGGCTAACTCTGGTATTTGGAGTCACTCAAAAAAGGGTCTAACGCTCACTTTTCAGCCGCGACTTTTCCATACCGCAGATCCCCTTACGTAAATTGCGTATCCTATCTTTTCAATGGGATTTTTCTAACTCCGGTATTTAAAGTCGTGGCTGAAGTGAGCGTTAGAACTCTAACGACAAAACTCCAGCCGCAGGAAAAAAGTCAGTAGTTAAGAGCTTTCTGGGCTAACGCCGGTTCAAAAAGCTCTTAACTACTGTACTCTAAAGTACACTAACACCCATAAACTACCTATGTACCCCTAAACCGAGGTCCCCCCACATCGCCGCCACTCGATTAAATTTTTTTAACCCCTAATCTGCCGACCGCCAACTACGTTATCCTTATGTACCCCTAATCTGCTGCCCCTAACACCGCCAACCCCTATATTATATTTAGTAACCCCTAACCTGCCCCCCACAACATCGCCGCCACCTACCTACACTTATTAACCCCTAATCTGCCGACCGCAAAGCGCCGCCACCTACGTTATCCTTATGTACCCCTAATCTGCTGCCCCTAACACCGCCGACCCCTATATTATATTTATTAACCCCTAATCTGCCCCCCACAACGTCGCCTCCACCTGCCTACACTTATTAACCCCTAATCTGCCGAGCGGCCCGGAGCGCTACTATAATAAAGTTATTAACCCCTAATCCGCCTCACTAACCCTATAATAAATAGTATTAACCCCTAATCTGCCCTCCCTAACATCGCCGACACCTAACTTCAATTATTAACCCCTAATCTGCCGACCGGAGCTCACCACTATTCTAATAAATGTATTAACCCCTAAAGCTAAGTCTAACCCTAACACTAACACCCCCCTAAATTAAATATAATTTCAATCTAACGAAATTAATTAACTCTTATTAAATAAATTATTCCTATTTAAAGCTAAATACTTACCTGTAAAATAAATCCTAATATAGCTACAATATAAATTATAATTACATTGTAGCTATTTTAGGATTAATATTTATTTTACAGGCAACTTTGTAATTATTTTAACCAGGTACAATAGCTATTAAATAGTTAAGAACTATTTAATAGTTACCTAGTTAAAATAATTACAAAATTACCTGTAAAATAAATCCTAACCTAAGTTACAATTAAACCTAACACTACACTATCATTAAATTAATTAAATAAAATACCTACAATTACCTACAATTAAACCTAACACTACACTATCAATACATTAATTAAATACAATATCTACAAATAACTACAATGAAATAAAGTACAAAAAATAAAAAAGAACTAAGTTACAAAAAATAAAAAAATATCTACAAACATAAGAAAAATATTACAACAATTTTAAACTAATTACACCTACTCTAAGCCCCCTAATAAAACAACACAGCCCCCCAAAATAAAAATGCCCTACCCTATTCTAAATTACTAAAGTTAAAAGCTCTTTTACCTTACCAGCCCTGAACAGGGCCCTTTGCGGGGCATGCCCCAAGAAGTTCAGCTCTTTTGCCTGTAAAAAAAACATACAATAACCCCCCCCAACATTGCAACCCACCACCCACATACCCCTAATCTAACCCAAACCCCCCTTAAATAAACCTAACACTAAGCCCCTGAAGATCTTCCTACCTTGTCTTCACCATACCAGGTTCACCGATTGGTCCAGAAGAGCTCCTCCGATGTCCTGATCCAAGCCCAAGCGGGGGGCTGAAGATGTCCATGATCCGGTAGAAGTCTTCATCTAAGCGGGGCAGAAGAGGTCTTCCATCTGATTGAAGTCTTCATCCAGGCGGCATCTTCTATCGACATCCATCTGGAGCGGAGCGGCAGCATCATGAAGACCTCCGACGCGGAACATCCATCCTGGCCGACGACTGAACGACGAATGACGGTTCCTTTAAATGACGTCATCCAAGATGGCGTCCCTCGAATTCCGATTGGCTGATAGGATTCTATCAGCCAATCGGAATTAAGGTAGGAATATTCTGATTTGCTGATGGAATCAGCCAATCAGATTTAGCTCGCATTCTATTGGCTGATTGGAACAGCCAATAGAATGCAAGCTCAATCTGATTGGCTGATTGGATCAGCCAATCTGATTGAACTTGATTCTGATTGGCTGATTCCATCAGCCAATCAGAATATTCCTACCTTAATTCCGATTGGCTGATAGAATCCTATCAGCCAATCGGAATTCGAGGGACGCCATCTTGGATGCCGCTCCGTTCCAGATGGATGTCGATAGAAGATGCCGCCTGGATGAAGACTTCAATCGGATGGAAGACCTCTTCTGCCCCGCTTGGATGAAGACTTCAATCGATGGAAGACCTCTTCTGCCCCGCTTGGATGAAGACTTCTACCGGATCATGGACATCTTCAGCCCCCCGCTTGGGCTTGTATCAGGACATCGGAGGAGCTCTTCAGGACCGATCGGTGAACCTGGTATGGTGAAGACAAGGTAGGAAGATCTTCAGGGGCTTAGTGTTAGGTTTATTTAAGGGGGGTTTGGGTTAGATTAGGGGTATGTGGGTGGTGGGTTGTAATGTTGGGGGGGTATTGTATGTTTTTTTTACAGGCAAAAGAGCTGAACTTCTTGGGGCATGCCCCGCAAAGGGCCCTGTTCAGGGCTGGTAAGGTAAAAGAGCTTTTAACTTTAGTAATTTAGAATAGGGTAGGGCATTTTTTATTTTGGGGGGCTTTGTTGTTTTATTAGGGGGCTTAGAGTAGGTGTAATTAGTTTAAAATTGTTGTAATATTTTTCATATGTTTGTAGATATGTTTTTATTTTTTGTAACTTAGTTCTTTTTTATTTTTTGTACTTTAGTTAGTTTATTTCATTGTAGTTATTTGTAGGTATTGTATTTAATTAATGTATTGATAGTGTAGTGTTAGGTTTAATTGTAGGTAATTGTAGGTATTTTATTTAATTAATTTAATGATAGTATAGTGTTAGGTTTAATTGTAACTTAGGTTAGGATTTATTTTACTGGTAATTTTGTAATTATTTTAACTAGGTAACTATTAAATAGTTCTTAACTATTTAATAGCTATTGTACCTGGTTAAAATAATTACAAAGTTGCCTGTAAAATAAATATTAATCCTAAAATAGCTACAATGTAATTATAATTTATATTGTAGCTATATTAGGATTTATTTTACAGGTAAGTATTTAGCTTTAAATAGGAATAATTTATTTAATAAGAGTTAATTAATTTCGTTAGATTAAAATTATATTTAATTAAGGGGGGTGTTAGTGTTAGGGTTAGACTTAGCTTTAGGGGTTAATACATTTATTAGAATAGCGGTGAGCTCTGGTCGGCAGATTAGGGGTTAATAATTGAAGTTAGGTGTCGGCGACGTTAGGGAGGGCAGATTAGGGGTTAATACTATTTATTATAGGGTTAGTGAGGCGGATTAGGGGTTAATAACTTTATTATAGTAGCGCTCAGGTCCGCTCGGCAGATTAGGGGTTAATAAGTGTAGGCAGGTGGAGGCGACGTTGTGGGGGGCAGATTAGGGGTTAATAAATATAATATAGGGGTCGGCGATGTTAGGGCAGCAGATTAGGGGTACATAGGGATAATGTAAGTAGCGACGGTGTCCGGAGCGGTAGATTAGGGGTTAATAATAATATGCAGGGGTCAGCGATAGCGGGGGCGGCAGATTAGGGGTTAATAAGTGTAAGGTTAGGGGTGTTTAGACTCGGGGTACATGTTAGAGTGTTAGCTGCAGACGTAGGAAGTGTTTACGCATAGCAAACAATGGGGCTGCGTTAAGAGCTGAACGCGGCTTTTTTGCAGGTGTTAGGTTTTTTTTTCAGCTCAAACAGCCCCATTGTTTCCTATGGGGGAATCGTGCACAAGCACGTTTTTGAGGCTAGCCGCTTGCGTAAGCAACTCTGGTATCGAGAGTTGAAGCTGCGTTAAAAATGCTCTACGCTCCTTTTTTGGAGCCTAACGCAGCCTTTATGTGGACTCTCAATACCAGAGTTATTTTTATGGTGCGGCCAGAAAAAAGCCGGCGTTAGCTACGCGGGTCCTTACCGACAAAACTCTAAATCTAGCCGTAAGTTTGTGAAAAGGTTTGTGAAAAAGTAAATGATTTTTTTTATTTGATCGCATTTGGCAGAGAAATGGTGGCATGAAATATACCAAAATGGGCCTAGATGAATACTTTGGGTTGTCTACTAAAAAATATATATGCATGTCAAGGAATATTCAGGGATTCCTGACAGATATCAGTGTAACTAATATCCAATGTAACTATCGCTAATTTTGAAAACAAATGGTTTGGAAATAGCAAAGTGCTACTTGTACTTATTGCCCTATAACTTCAAAAAAAGCAAAGAACATGTAAACATTGGGTATTTCTAAACTCAGGAAAAAATTTAGAAACTATTTAACATGGGTGTTTCTTGGTGGTTGTAGATGTGTAACAGATTTTTTGGGGTCAAAGTTAGAAAAAGTGTTTTTTTTTTTCATTTTTCACCATATTTTATTAAAAAAAAAATTATAGTAAATTATAAGATATGATGAAAATAATGGTATATTTTTATAAAGGCAATTTAATGGCGAGAAAAATTGTATATAATATGTGTGAGTACAGTTGTGTATATCTCTGAAATGATCATAAACACCATGAGAAACATCTCCAGAGGATATATTGTTAATATGTTCATTAATTGTCCTCTTTAGGGTTCGCTTAGTTCTCCCCAAATATTGTTTTCCACAGTTGAACTCCAAGAGGTACACAACAAATTTAGATTGACAATTTAAAAAAGATTTAATTAGAAAACATTTATTGTTGGTATTTGATCTTATTTCTTTATTGTTAGGATCTGCAAAATGCATACACTACAATTCTTCCTATTGCATCTATAGAAACCTTTATGGTTGTCTGTTAACCAGGTGTTATTTGTTACTCTTGATACCCTCTTTATGTGGTATATGTGTGTATAGTGAAGTCACGTCTAGCGTTAGCCACACATAATCTTCACTCCATTCTACATCTTCCATAATATTCCATAATATTTAGAATATTATTGTCCCTAATATAGTAGTCTAAAGTTAAGACCATAGGTTTTAAGAAAAAATCTACAAATTCTGACAAATTGCAGGTCAAGGAATTAATCCCCGAAATAATAGGCCTCCCCGGTTGGTTCTCTTGGTCCTTGTGTATTTTGGGTATCCTGCAATTCTCATTATACAAATAATTTCTCTCCACAGTGGTAATTGCTCCCAAAGACTTGGTTCTATTTAATAGTTCAAACAAGGTTTTAATAAATTTGTGTGTCGGATCCCTAGGTAGTTTATTATGTTTCTTTGTCATTTAAAATATGCAAAGCTTCTTTTAAATAGTCAGTTCTATTTTGGACCACTATACTTCCCCCTTTATCCGCATCTCTTATGACTATACTATTGTCCTTAGACAGATTTTTTAAAGCTTCTAATTCAAATTTGTTTAAATTATGTTTATAATAATTATGTTTAGTATTTTTGTTATTATTTTTTTCACATAATACTGCCAATTCCTTTTCTACCAATTTTTGGAATACTGGGATATGGTTTCCTTGGGAATGAAGCGGGTAAAACACAGATTTAGGTTTAAAATTGTTTTGTATCCCATGTGTACCTTCAAATTCCAAAGTCTCTAATAAGGATAAAGTGTACTGGTCTAAACCTGTTTCCCAACTACTCTCTCCCTCTTTATTTGATTCTAATGATATTAGGTTGGTAAGGGTCTGCCAGTCATCAGGATTTAAATTCATATTCTCTTTACTTTTGAATTTAGTTTTCTCAAAATGTCTTGTTAAAGTCAGTTTTAGTTCCATATAGTTCAAAAATAATTTGGATTTTCAGAGGGGGGAAAAGAAAGACCCTTTATAAGTAGACTAAGTTTTGCTGGAGTTAGTTTTTTGCTTGAAAGATTAAATATTTTTGTACTCTCTCTATTTAGAATTACCTTCTCCTCCAATTAAATCTTTTTTTAAATTGTCAATCTAAAATTGTTGCGTACCTCTTGGAGTGCAACTGTGGGAAACAATATTTGGGGAGAACTAAGTGAAACCTAAAGAGGAGAATTAATGAACATATTAACAATATATCATCTGGAGATGTTTCTCACTGTGTTTATGATAATTTCAGAGATGTACACAAGCGGAGCATAGAGTGTCTTAAATTTAAAGCCATTCTATATGATTAATTATAAATTAGGTGACCTTTGTTGGCTCTTTGAATATATTTGCTTGTTTACATTTGATTTTATTATGCATAGAATGTATCTTCCTGTATTTTAATTATTCTCCAATGAATTTATGAATTAGGTGACCTATATAGGTATGTTAATGGATCTACTAGTTTTTATTATATATTATATTTATTACTGATTTTATTTATGGAATTATTCTTATATAAAATGTATTGTGTGTTTATATATACTTTTTGATATCACCTATTATATGAAGGTTTTTACATTTTTATAGGTTGTATAATAACCTATGTGTGCTTTTAAAATGAATTTTGGACTATACAGATTTGAATTATTAAGTTGTGTATTGTTCATTATTATGTTTTTTTTAACACATTGAATATATGAATTTCTAATTTTTTTCTTTCATTTTTAAATGTTTATACACCTTAATGATACGCCAGATACTAAATAAGCTGTTTTGACATCTAGCTGTTGAATACTTGCAATCATTTCTGACGTGTAAGTGGGCGGTCCTCATCAAATAAGATTGCATTTAAGGAAATACTCCAGTGGGCGTGGATATTCCTCTGATGAAGTGGTGACGCACCGTGAAATGAGTAAGCCCATGCCCACCTTGCGTCAGCGATCAGCTCTGTCTGTTTGTTTGCTCCGTGTGAGCTATCTCAAGAAACTTTTTTCTACAGTTAGTGCAAACTTTCATTGAAAGTAGCCCTTTTGACTCTTTGGGACAACAGCGTTACCAAGCCACAGCGGTGAACCGGATGACCGGTAAAATACCTCACCATTCTCACAAGAAGGGAACGTGACTGTTGCATTGGTTACAGTGGACTATCATGACTGCTTTAATCCTTATGTGCCTTTACATATCTCACATTGTTTGAGGTCCCATTCTGTGAGTAGACACCCTATGTTTTTTTTTTATAACACTTGTGTTTTGTGTTTGTTCAAAATAAATTGATTTGCACTATGTAGGTGCTCTTGAGCGCTTCCTATCTCCCTTGTTTATAGATTTCTTCCCTACTCCATGAGATAACGGAGTATTTCAGGACTCAGCTGCCGAGACCTACTTGTAAACCTCACCACTGCGTGGGAGCTTGACTTATCCTTTTTCTACCATTATTGTTGTGTTGAAATTGCCTTTTGTGACACAGTTTAATCACTGTCTGTATTGGCTTATATTTGTCAACTACTAGTTTATGTGGATTATTACTGATACAAACAGTTCACATTTGCATACTAACTACATTTTAGTTTATTTTTAAGCTATAAAGTGCGCAGTTCTGTGTTTTGAATACTTGCTGTATTTCAAAATATATATCTTCAGTATAAAGAATATCATTTACATGTTACTTGGAGACCTATCCTTGTGGAATGTCCTACATTGGAAAAACTACAGAGATTTTTCTACAAGTAGGTTACAATCAAACATTCTAGCTCCTGAAACTGGAAAAAAATGTTTCTTTCAATAAAACAGTAGGTCAATAATTCCTCAAAATGGACCTCACACATTACAATTTTTTGAGTTTTTAAGTAATGGACCAAACCAAACCTCGACATGAGATAGAGACAATATATTCTTATACTTTGGTGAGGAGTACAAGATTTTAAAATAGACTTTAAAATAAATTTAAGCTGTATCTTAATGTATGATACATTCTTACTGGAAATAAGAATTGTAGCATTAAATTGATTTCATGATTCACAATTAACTTAATATTGTTAACAACAGCTGAACAGTTATGAGATATTTTACTATGAAATTTAGTTAATAGTAAACAAACATATTACCAGAAAGTAAATAGAAACATACTGAATACATTAAAAAATACATGAAATGTAAATTGTTTTTGTCATTCTCTCTCTCTCTCCCTCTTTCTTTCTAATTTTTTTATCAGTTGGGTTAATTCATCTCAGGCGGTCCAACATAGGTTGCTTGACCATTTTTAATTTTCGATAATTATGAGAGAATTCCGGATATAAGAATATTTGACCATTTTCAGGAGGTATCAGAGAGTATTATCAGGTACTTCATTACATCTGCAGCACAAGAGTTTGAAGAACAGGCAGTGATAAAATCTGTCCCCCTGATCCTACAGAAAAATGGCTGTGTTGCTTGTGTCTATGATGACCAGTGGTGGTTAGGCTTAACTGATGACATCAGAGAGGAAAATTGTGATGTTTTTATAAAATTCTATCCACCTGGACCAAGAACATCTTTCAAGATATCTGCTGAGGACATGAATTCCCATGAACAATGTTCTCAGAAAACTGACAGTTGCCGAGTTGACTACTGCTACCAGATGTTCCCACAATATTTGTGAGTGAGGAAATCTCTTAGCTCCTAATCAAATATGTAGCTTGAACTTGTAGTGTGTCAAACATAAACATAATTTCATTAAAATGCTGTTCATTTTTTTAATTTGTTATGCTTATATTACATCTGTTCATTTCTCAAAATGTATTAATAAAGTAAACTTTTCCCCAGATTTCAAACTCAATTTTTTTACAGCAGAATGCTACTATAGAGGACTAATAATAAAGACCAAACGTTAAAAAGCACGAACATTCCAAAATTAAACTCCCTCCAGAATACTGCATCATAAAGACCAACATCTGGGACTACAGTTCACAAAATCCCTTGCTGCTGAATTACTATTAATCAATCATATCTTTTTAATCACATATTTTATTTATCTATTTGTCTTTATAAATCATGATTAAAATATATAAAATAAAGCAATTTTAAAACTTCACATCTCAGCAGTCAATGCTCACTTAGACCCCAATGATAAAAGGATCCATGAAAAATTGCTTTTTTTTTGTCTTGCGGATATTTTATAAAAAAGTGGGCTCTGTCCCGACGAGAGGTGATGTGCCTTCCATAAAAAAAACAATAGGGATCTCTCTCTGAGCAAAAATCCACCCAAATTGCCAGTGAATTTTGATCTCAGCAGTGAGGAAGGGCTGTGTATTCAAAGCATGTCTATCTATTTATCTCTCTATCACTCTGCCCATGTGTTTACTTGTGTCTTTGTCTGTCTGTCTGCCATATTTTTGTTTCTGAACTCTATCCTCTATCCTCTATCTAACTGTATGTTTTTCAGTCTAGATTTACGTCTATCAGTCTATCTAGAATTCTGTCTATTGTCTTCCTGTCTATCAATCAGTCTTTCCTTGTTTAAGTCTATACTCTTTTTTTTTGAGAAGGCAATGGAATCAATTATGAATTTATTACATACACGTTATCTGGCTTCACATTATTATATTGGTTAATAAAATGTATTAAAGAATGGGCATGCACAGTTGTATATATACAGTAAAAAATGTAGGGATGCAAATATACAGTATATATTTATCTTATATAATTATTATATATACACAAATTGCTCTTCACATTTTGTCTGTATGTTTCAGTCATTTCACATTCTGCACCATCTCTCCAGGTATTTCAGCATGAGAAAATTAGTCCTATTAAACTGGAACAATGTCCTTTACTTACAGAATATCCTAATAGCACATTTCCCATGCACTTCCTCATAATATGTGCAAAGCCCTTTTTAATGAATACTTCACCAAATAAAGAATGAACACCGACTTATCTCTGTGGTGTACCAAACGTAAACACAATGGCTACCTCTTTGATACAGGACTGGTATTAAGCCTGTCAGTGCTAACCATCAAAATAAATGCATTATACAATCTCATATATTTTTTCTTATTGCTTGGTTCTGTAAAATGAATATAGGCAAATACTATGTAGGATCCAATTAGAGTTAACCCCTTAGCTGCCAAAGAAATAATGAATTATATCATAAAGTAAATTACTGTGTTGTAAAATATTTTGAGTATTAGTCCTCTTTCGTACTAGCAGGGTAATATTCTGTTGTTGGTAAAAAATTGAATGAAAATAAATCTGTTGCAATTATATGTGGAAAGGCCCTGTAAATGCCAATATCCTGCATGCAAACCATTGTTACTCATGAGCGACTTTAAGGGACAGTAAACACGTTTAAGATTATAATATAACATGTGTCATTATACATAGTAAAACAACTTTGCAATATACTTTGATTATTTGTTTTACCCCCTTTTCTGTAATTTAAGTCTGACATTTTTGGATTTTCCTGTCCTGAAAATTGTAAAGCACGTGGAAAACTTCACAATCATAACACTATTTACCCCAATCAATGACAAAGTCCCACCCCTGCCATCTCCAAACACAAATCCAGATTGGTTCCTCAAAATAGGAAAATCTGTGGGTGGAGTTTGACCATTCAAAAGCAATTGCAGAAAACAAAGTGTTAATCTGTTCTAATAATGGTCTGCTGATGTGTTTATTTTTTAGCAAAAAAAAAATGAATTACAGGTTTTTTTGTCCCTTTACGTTTAGGTGCAAAAAGTCCCCAAATCCCCTAAAGTTGTAACACCAGTTCTAAGTAGTAAACTCAATGGGCAGTGCAGGTTTTAAGGAGTTTGAGGGTGAACAGTTGTGGTTCTACATGAGTCCAAACCGCCTAGTTATTTAGTTTACTTCCGTTTCATGTTGAGAAGGAGGGAGAACATAGCAGTGCCTGTTTTACATGTTCAAGAAGAGAAGTAAATAAGGAAGTTTATAGGAATATACAGTAGAGGATGAGGCCATTATTCTGTACCCTGTTTCTCTTTGTCACAGTTTGGTAGCCCTTTTTACTTGACCTCTTTATAAAAGTCCTGTTTTCTTGAGGGCTGCCCAGTAAAGTCTGATGAATGCCTTGCTCTGCCTAACCACTACAGCCAATACCTTACCAATTCTGCCCCCAATGTGTCATCCACACATACATCTTGTTAAGGTTTTTAGGGCAGTATGCAGCAGTGAATCCTCAGAATGTTTCGAGATAACAAATCATGATTGTTATGAGCTTTCAGATATGTATTGGCTGATTCTGCTTTGTTGCCCATGAGGAATAGCTGTATCTGCAAAAGAGTACGCAATTGCATAATGACCTGTGTGCACAATTATAAGTGTCACAGCTAATATCTTTTAAAATATGTGAATGTGTATGTGCTACAAACCTGCCTGGTATGCAAAGTGCACATGTCCTAGTCTCTGAGCAGGTTTTTTGCTAATAAAGCACACTATACAGTAATTAGCTTTAAATCGTATTTAGAATTGTTGAGGTAACAAGGCAGACTGGCCTATGGCAGATGTATAAAGAGTATTGTGTTGTGACGTGAGTGATGCCTCTAGTTTTTCTCTACAGTATGTGCTTACAAGATGGAGGGAGAGGCTGTGTCCTGTCACAGGTGTTCTTTGACTGCATAGATACTTCTGGTATAACTGGAAAATATAATAATACTAGTCCTAAAGCCCGTTCACACGGGCCGTGTGTTTTTTTTTTTTTTTTTCGTTTTTTTGTTGTTGTTGTTGTTTTTTTTTCTCTCTCTCTCTCTCTCTCTCTCTCTCTCTCTCTCGCCTTTTTTATGTCTTCCTTATAGGTTCTTTTATCATCTTGGAGCAGGTGGCGCACTTTAAAAATGTAATGCTACCACCAATATAAATCAAATTACACTGCTTTTTTCTGCATATTTATGTGTGAACGGTTCAATTATTAGTTTTGTAAGCTTTTTAAAATATGAATTTTATGGTGCACTTTTGTACTGTATGCATCTCCTCCCCATACTAAAATGCAGTATACGCCCCTTAGCGAGACACCCTGTTTTCAGGGTAAAAAGTGGCTTTAGATCATTCCACTAAGGAAATAGAAGTACTGGCGATCATTCTTTAGTAATCTCGCCAGCCCAGAGACCTTTAGATCATTCCACTAAGGAAATAGAAGTACTGGCGATCATTCTTTAGTAATCTCGCCAGCCCAGAGACCTTTAGATCATCTGGCCCTTTGTCCCTATTGAAGCTCCAGTAATTTACCATACAGGTAGTGGACATTAGTATGCACAGATAATGGTTCTACTGGAACTTTTCTACTGGTTTATATGTCATCTTCATATAGTTTTGCACATGTTACTGCTCAAAAGCTGATGCTTATTGTTTCATAGATTAGACCAAGAATTACCAACTGGTGGCCCAAGGGAAAGGAGACAACTTTTGCTTTATGTTTTGTGTCCCTGCACTTTACTTCTGCTAATGTAAGACAGGAACATGTTTTCTTCTTTGCTGTGTGCAGTATACTAGTACCACTACAGCTAGTGTGTTTGGCTGCTAGCTATAGGGCTCTGTATATACTACAGCTGGTTAGCATAGCAAAATAGTGAGTTGAGTGGGGAAGTAAAGCTCATCCTCAATATAATAACTTTAGATGCAACAATGCTAATTTATAATTTAATGGGACACTAAAGTCAAAATTAAACTTTAACGAGGCTTAGTACAAGTGGCACACTAATAGCACAATAGGGAAATATCGTGCCTGCGCTAACTTGAACTTGAATTACAAGTTGAAAGTAAACGTGAGGTGACCACATGAGTGCAAACTTAATTTGCACTCTTTGGGTTAGCACAACTGAAGTCCTTGCGTAAAGGGTTAGGGCTAAATAAAAAGTTGCAGCAAACACAACATAAAAACATTGAAATAAATGGTTACACTCATATATATGCTATCTAATAAAAAAAAATCATAGAATTATTAAAAACAAAAAGTTATAAGGGTTAAAAGGTATATAGTGTATGACAAGGTATTTGAATGGAAGGGCTAGAATGTATATATACATACATATACATGTCTAAATATGTGTATATGCATATTTACATATGTATATAACCTTTGGTGCCCTTTCCCCTAAAATACATTTAAACATAACTTTTTTTTTATTATTATTTAATGTTAATATTTAATAATTAGCTAGATTACGAGTATATAATCTATAATCTATAATAAACCTATTAACCACTAAACCGCAAGCCCCCCACAACGAAATATACTAAAATAAATGATTAACCCCTAAACCTCTGACCTCCCACATCACTAACTCTACATAACTATATTAACCCCTAATCCTAACTCTAACGTAACCATAAATCTAACCCTAACGTAACCCTAAGCCTAACATCCCCTAACTTAAATATAACTAAAATAAATCTAAATAAACCTTACAATTATTAACTAAATAATTCCTGTTTAAAACTAAATACAAACTTACCTGTAAAAAAAAAAACCTACGCTAGCTACAATATAACTAATAGTTATATTATAGCTATCTTAGGTTGTATTTTTATTTCACAGGCAAGTTTGTATTTATTTTAACTAGTATGTATTCACTAGCTACCTAGTTAAAATAAATACAAAGTTACCTGTAAAATAAAACCTAAGCTACCTTACACTAAAATAAAATAAAATAAAATATTAAAATACAATTTTCTAACTTACAAAAAAATAAACACTAAATTAAAAAATAAAAAATTAAATTATCAAAAATAAAAACAAATTACTCCTAATCTAATAGCCCTATCAAAATAAAAAGCCCCCCAAAATAAAAAAACCCTAGCCTACACTAAACTGCCAATGGCCCTTAAAGGGGCCTTTTGTGGGGCATTGCCCCAAAGAAGTCAGCTCTTTTACCTGTAATAAAAATACAAACACCCCCCAACAAGATCATGTCGGACAGACATATGATAAATTGGCCCCAATGCATTAAAAAGATTTTAATAATTCCTATTTAAAACTAAGTACAAACTTACCTGTGAAAAAAAACCTAAGCTAGCTACAATATACCTAATAGTTATATTATAGCTATCTTAGGTTTTATTTTTATTTCACAGGTAAATTTGTATTTATTTTAACTAGGTAGACTAGTTAGTAAATAGTTATTAACTATTTACTAGCTATCTAGTTAAAATAAATACAAAGGTACCTGTAAAATAAAACCTAAGCTACCTTACACTAAAAACTAACATTACAATAAAATAAAATAAATTATTAAAATACAATTTTCTAACTTACAAAAAAATAAACACTAAATTACAAAAAATAAAAAAATAAATTATCAAAAATAAAAACAAATTTACTCCTGATCTAATAGCCCTATCAAAATAAAAAGCCCCCCCAAATAAAAAAATACCTAGCTTACACAAAATTGCCAATGGCCCTTAAAGGGGCCTTTTGTGGGGCATTGCCCCAAAGAAATCAGCTCTTTTACCTGTAATAAAAAATACAAACAGCCCCCCAACAGTAAAACCCACCACCCACCAAAACAAACCCCTCAAATAAATCCTTTCTAAATAAACCTAAGCAAAACATTGCCCTGAAAAGGGCATTTAGCTCTTTTACATTGCCCAAAACCCTAACCTAAAAAAACCCACCCAAAAAACCCTTTAAAAACCTAACACTAACCCCCGACGATCCACTTACAGTTATCAAAGTAAGGACATCCATCCTCATCCAACCAGCGAAGTCCTCATCCAAGCGGCAAAAAGTCCAGAAGGCATCTTCTATCTTCATCCATCCGGCATTCTCTTCTTACGGTCGTCGCTGTAAACTGAAGGTTCCCTTTAAGTAACGTCATCCAAGATGGCATCCCTTATTTTCCTATTGGCTGAAAGATTTCTATTAGTCAATAGGAATTAAAGGGGAAAAAATCCAATTGGCTGTTGCAATCAGACAATAGGATTGAGCTTTCATCCTATTGGCTGATCCAATCAGGTTGATTGACAGCAGGGGGTGGAATTGCACAAGCAGGGGGTGGAATTGCACAAGCGGATCAAGTCGGACAGACATATGATAAATTGGGAAAATATACAGGTAATAAGGGAGGCGCTAAGACAAGCCAAAGGTATCAAGCACTTAAAATTTAATAAAAACACATAAGCATACAATAACATATGTATAGGGGACGTCTCCCCAAAAACGAAATACTAATAAATAAAAACTAAAATACTAAAAGATGCAATTGATAAAACTTCCACAGATTTAAAACCATACAATTTGTATAGGGCAGTCCCAATCAGTTCGTTTTAGTAGGGTCAGATAGAAATGTCTTTACTCCATATAGAATGTAACTGAGTCTGTGGTCAGCGTCTCACTAGTCAAATACCACCAAGCTGCCAAATTGATAGAGCAATAGCTGCCAAACAGTGTAAGTGGATAATAATATACATGCAATTCCAAAGTTCTCTTACTGTGTAAGATATCACTTTAGCAGAACATTCAGCCGTGTACTTTACCAGATCCTTATCCGTGAAGTAGATGTCTTTTCCCCTCGCCCGGTATTCACCTCGAGCGGGGCCGACTGAAACTTTCCGGCGTCTGACGTCACTGAAAGATGTTCCGGTTAGGAGAAGAAGCCGATTCCTGCGCTTACTTCTATGACCTGTAGTCACGGTCCTCTCAGATGAGCCCTGCACTTGCGTGCTATAAGCACTAAGTGCAGGGCTCATCTGAGAGGACCGTGACTACAGGTCATAGAAGTAAGCGCAGGAATCGGCTTCTTCTCCTAACCGGAACATCTTTCAGTGACGTCAGACGCCGGAAAGTTTCAGTCGGCCCCGCTCGAGGTGAATACCGGGCGAGGGGAAAAGACATCTACTTCACGGATAAGGATCTGGTAAAGTACACGGCTGAATGTTCTGCTAAAGTGATATCTTACACAGTAAGAGAACTTTGGAATTGCATGTATATTATTATCCACTTACACTGTTTGGCAGCTATTGCTCTATCAATTTGGCAGCTTGGTGGTATTTGACTAGTGAGACGCTGACCACAGACTCAGTTACATTCTATATGGAGTAAAGACATTTCTATCTGACCCTACTAAAACGAACTGATTGGGACTGCCCTATACAAATTGTATGGTTTTAAATCTGTGGAAGTTTTATCAATTGCATCTTTTAGTATTTTAGTTTTTATTTATTAGTATTTCGTTTTTGGGGAGACGTCCCCTATACATATGTTATTGTATGCTTATGTGTTTTTATTAAATTTTAAGTGCTTGATACCTTTGGCTTGTCTTAGCGCCTCCCTTATTACCTGTATATTTTCTCTCTTATTTTAGACAACTGTAGGGATATTTGTCTTTTTAAGGGGGTGTTTGGTTATCGATTTGGCCTAGCGCACCTTTCTCTCCCCTTTATTTTACATATGATAAATTGGCCCCAGTACATTAAAAAGATTTTAAATTAGGGGAGCGGAGCCGGCCAAGGAAAGAAATGGCCGCACAAAAGTAGAGCTCCATAAGGCTGACTCCTGACACTTATAGATTTCCAGATGCAGGAGATCAGAAATTAAGCAAACAGCACACCAAGACATCAGCGATCACATAGGCAGAAGGAACATAAAAAAATAAATAAACAGCGGGACACACGAAAACAGAAACAGGCGTCAATGAAGTGCTGATACTACAGCCCGCAGGGCACGGGGGGGCCAAACTGATTAGCGGAGCAGACACACGCCGCATCCAACATCTAATGGAGACACAGGTATGATCACAGGCGCCCCGCACACCCACCCGCCAGAAAGAAAAGCATAGCGGCGGCCACATCAAATTGAGACACCGGAGAGGGAGGAGGTGAAGGGCCAAAGGCTGCAGATGAAAGATCATGCGGTAAGCAAACCAACCATCACTATATATTACATGCCTCGCAGATTAACAGAGGCCATAGGAAACAAAGGGAAACTACCATAAACATTGGAGAGTTATTGACATCAGACTGGGCCCTAGGGGAGATTTGATACGCAACCCAGGGGTATTCAAAAACGAGTCTCATAATGAAGTAAACTGAACATCACTTAAAAACAAATCATCTGCATATCAATGTGGCCTTCTCACATAAGAAGCACCACTAACACACAGTGATGCTAAACAGCAGTTAAAACCCCAATAGGGATGATAATGAATACAAAGAGAGCCCTTAGTTCATACTGAAATTCTAGTTGCATAGACCCAACCACGTGGCCAGACAAAATATCAGGCTAGAAAAGTAACACAAATAAAGGGCCAAGCAGTGGCCTCATCACTAGGGGACACATTTTAGGCCTAAGAACTGTTATAACTCTCTGAAAAGAACACAATTTGAATCACAAGCTAGCAAAAACCACAGGCTACCACACGCAACATCTTTTACTCTGCAACATTTACTCAAAATATGGCCTCCAGAAGACAGCAAAAAACAGATAAAATTCAAAAACCATTGACCACACCACAAGCCAAGATGAACTCTTTCTTTAAGGCAGTAGGCCCCTCCGCAATATCCTCTCCCAGCTCCCCTCAGCCAGAGATGGGGGGAGAAGAGGAACATTTCAGAGAACAACAAATGGAGGAAGAATGCCCGCTGACTAGCGCAGACCTAAAAATCTTACCCTCCAAAGAGGACTTTTCAGCTTTCATGGCACAAGTTAGCCAGCTTATCAAGGATGGGTTGGCAGATGCCAAAAAAGACATCAAAGAGCTTGGAAACAGAGTGGTCCAGTTAGAAAACCATGCTGAAGAAATATCAGACTCTACAAATATAGCGAACCTACAAATACAACAACAAACTAATGAAATAATCCAGTTACAAAACCAGATAGAAGATTTGGATAATAGAGGCCGCCGACAAAATCTGAGGATTAGGGGAATCCCGGACACACGGACCTCCAGCAATAAGTCCAAAGCTTATTCAGCTCCCTAACAAACTTCGAATCGGATACAGAAATATTGTTGGACAGAGCTCACAGAGCTCTACGACCGAAGCCTTAATCCTCCGCACCACCCAGAGATGTCATAATGAGATGTCACTACTTTCAGGATAAAGAGAACATATTGGCAGCTGCAAGAAAGAAGTCACCAATTCAGTTTCAGGGAGCTACACTTCAAATCTTTGCAGATCCTAGCCCTTTAACTTTGACAAAACGCAGAGAAGTTGGATTCTTAACAACGCATCTGAGAGGGTTAGGCATCCCATACCGATGGAGGTTTCCCTTATCCCTGAGAGCAATTTAGAACAATAAAATGTTACACTCAGCTGAACATCCCCACACCAAGGCTTCCTGAAGAAGCAGGGTCGGAGCAAGACACAATTCCACCAAGATCTCACCCACCTAAGGCACAAAGGCAAAAATGGATGATGGTATCGAAGAAAACCAAATCATCAGCTTCTGGGAGACCCCAAAAGGAACCCAGTAACAAAGCTCTACCTTGAGCGATTCATATGCTGATCTAAAGTAACTTTTTTTTTTTTTTTTCCAATGACAGTCTAGTCTTTATCTGAAAACATGGTGCAGTTGGTACCACTAGAACACACTCACAATATTAGCCAATGACTCACAACAGCAGCTATAATGAGAACATCCACAGAGGAGAAGACTCTCTCATGATACCAGCAGCAGAGAGCTGGCGGACATTAGTTGTTTTTCCTGGTAAACAATATACAATCATTCAGGAGCAGCAGCAGTCAGACTGTTGCTATCCCCTACTCTTAATTTAAATATATGGTCCGGAAAGGGCCTAATAGAGTTATTAAGTTTAGTTTATTCAATGTTAGTTTTATATTGTTTATTGTTATAATGTTAATAACTTTATATTTGCTCATTCTAGCTCTTCCACAAGCTCAGTCCTCCAGTAATGGTTACTTTTTATCACTACCTTCATGTGTTGTCTGTGGTCCTGGGTGTCTGGGGTAAGGGGGGGAGAACCTCTGAAACCATGTCTCTATGCCAAGGTAAGCCTTCAAATGCACTACACTACATGACTAATCATAATGCATAGACACCTACAAGTAATTACACAGAACACTAAGGGCCAAACTTCCCCATCCAAACGATCCATAGCCTTTTGTTGGTTCGCTTGATAGAAAGGATCAATTATATTTGTACAAGAAACAAATTTCCCTAAAGCAGCAGAACCCAGATTTTCCTTGAGAGACTTCCCTACGGGAATCTTTAACTCCAATGAAAAAAAAAGAAACGGGGTGGGCATACTGATGCATCGCAATGTTCCCTTCCAGTTAATTAAATCCATAACAGATAAACAGGGCAGAGTACTTATAGTGGTAGGCATTCTATTCAATAGACCAGTGACAATGATAAACATTTATGCACCCAATTCAAACAGGTCACCTTTTTTCAAACGACTATTGGCCCTAGTGCTGGAAAATAGGAAAGGCACTTTAATATTGGGCGGGGACTTCAATGTCACTATGGACCCTATATTAGACACCTCCTCAATAAACACTGCAGCTCCACACAAACCTCCAGACTTGGTATATAAATGCTGTAGACAGTTGGGTTTGGTGGATGTATGTAGAATACAGCACCCCCAACAGAGGAATTACACATTCTATTTGCACCCTTGGGCTATGTATTCACGGATAGACTATTTGTACATAGATCAGTCCAGCCTATCTCTAATTATCTACTCAGACATCACTCCGACGACCTGGACTGACCACTCAATGATTTCTATTGAATTGACGTGGCCTGAAGCACCAGTTAATCCTTTTATATGGAGATTGGATAACTACCTACTCCATAACCCTCTGACCCTTAACTCCTTAACGAAATAAGGATACTTTATACATAACACCACCCCGGACGTAACACCCCTCACATGATGGGAAGCCCACAAGGCAGTGATAATGGTAGACTGTATTAAACATAAAGCGCACCTTAAAAAGACATAAAACCTTGCAGTAGATGCCCTGACTACTCAACTACATGGACTTGAGATAGAGCATAAGAAATTTCCTAAAGATATTACTCTTCTATCCCTAATCACCAAAACAAGGAAAAAACTCAATGACATTCTAATGAAAGAAGCACAGAGCAAAGCCTTTATCCTACGGAAAACTTTTTTTTACGAGGGGAATAGAGTGGGACTCATGTTAGCGAGAGCTTTAAAAATGAAATCCAGCCTGACTCATATACATAAACTCAAAAAAACAGACGTACATGACAGCAAAGGCATAGCGAATGGATTTAGAGATTTTTATACACAACTATATAACTTAAAGTCCCCCAATTCTCGGGCACACATCAAGGAAATGCATAAGTACGTCAGAGCGGTGGGCTTAAATACATTAGCAAAATCCCACATAGAGGAGCTAGAAGGACCAATATCTATGAAAGAAATCTTGATTGTAATCTCACATCTCCCCACAGGCAAAAGCTCTGGCCCAGAGGGGTTTAGGAATGTTTATTACAAGACATTTAAACATCTTTTAGCACCCCACCTACTGGCCCTGTTCCAGGCCATCGATGACACCACAACATTCTCCCCAGGAATGCTGTCTGCACACATTTCACTAATCCTGAAACCTGAGAAATCATCAGAACAACCCGGGAATTACAGGCCAATCTCGTTATTAAATTCAGATATAAAAATATTCGGCAAAATTCTCAGAAACCGTATCAACGTAGTTCTAAATGAACTCATACACACAGATCAGGTGGGTTTTACCCCAGGCCGGAAGGCGTGAGATAACACAATTAGAGTGCTAACCCTCACGACATACGCAAAATCCCAAAATATAAAAGCGATCGTCATGACAACCGATGCCGAAAAAGCGTTCGATAGAACAAACTGGCAATTCTTAAGATGTACACTAGAAACATTCGGATTCGGTTGTAACATGATAATATGAATATGTAGCCTATATTCCCAACCGAGCGCAAGAGTCAGTGCAAATTGTATGCTGTCAGATCCTTTCCCAATCCAAAATGGGACAGGACAGGGATGCCCCCTGTCACCCATACTATTCATCCTAACATTGGAAGTTTTTGCCTCTTACATTCGTGCGAACACAGACATAAAAGGTATCAAAATAGGCCCTAACGACTTTAAAATCGCAATGTATGCGGATGACATACTCTTCTCTATATCATCTCCTTCACACACTACCCCAGCCATAATGTCAGAGATTGATAGATTCGGCAGCTTTTCCAGTTTTCTAGTGAACAAGACTAAATCTGAAATTCTCAACATATCCCTTAATAAAACCGAGTTTCGCAACCTTTCCTTGGCGTGTCCCCTACGCCAACAGAATGAAACAAATACCTGGGTATCCATATCTCCCCATGGTACTCTGTCCTCTTTTAAAAAAATTACGAAACACTTTTACACACAATACTCAACGATCTTAGCAAATGGGCGGCTAATCCCCTATCATGGTGGGGCAGGGTCCAATCTATAAAAATGACAATTCTCCCCAGGATTCTTTACATTCTGCAGGCCTTTCCGATACACCTCCCTAATAGGTTCCTGACACGTATACAAAGCCTAATCAACTCCTACATATGAGGCAAATGTAAACCTAGGGTAAACCGAAACACCCTCTACAGACCTACGATAATGAGAGGCATGGGGCTTCCAAAAATAGAGGAATACTACCATGCGGTGACTCTCCAGAGAATATTGGATTGGCATGGTTCGGGTGCACAAAAAGCGTAGGTATCTATTGACTCCCATATCCTACAAGCCCCTTATGTGCAGGCGCTATGTTGGGTGCCTCCTGAGCTGCGGCCAAAACAGTGTGAATACTTGGACATACATAAACACCTATTCAAAAACTGGGAGAGCATTAAGAAACTCTACCCACACATCTCATCAGACAGGTCGCCACTATTCCCAATAGTACTTAACATGGAGATGGTGGGGGGCATTGATAAGGGTTATAGGAGACTCTCAGAATGGGGCTACACAATCCCTTTATGCAGGTTCACAGAGGGGGGCAAACTGAAAGATAGGAACAGATTAGAAGACATAGCAGACTGAAAGTATACGAATTGGCTCAAATACATGCAACTCCAACATTTTATACAGACATCCCAATATAGGAAAGACTTTTTGCGCCCCTTGACACCTTTTGAAAATGATGTGACAAAGGTATGGCAGTTAAGGGCCCTCTATCTATCTCTCATCAACTTTTAATAGAATATCAAAAAACCCATGTGCCCGCATATACAGCTAGATGGGAGAGAGACCTCCACACTAACATAGAACAAAAAGAATGGCATAACATATTTCAAAGAACAAAACAATCCTCTACGTCCCCCCAGATCCTTGAGTTGAACTATAAAATGCTTTCCTGTTGGTACCTGACCCCAACGAGATTGAACACTATTTACCCTGATTCCTCCCAAGCATGTTGGAGAGGCTACGGGGAACCAGGCAGCTTACTTCATATGTGGTGGGACCCAGAGACATGAACTAGCCTTTACACATTATCCTGGAGCATTCAAGCCCCTTTAAGGCCTTACCCTGGGAAAAAAAGCATTATCCCAAGTAGAAGGGATAACCAACCGAGTGTTATATAGGTATAAAATTAGGGAAGGTCGGGCAGGGGTATTACACACCTCAGGAGGACTATACAGAACTATGGAACATGATTCATATATGGTATGAGCAAAACTATGGACTATCAAGTTTGTTAATTTGTTTAAGTTAAGTAATGTCGTTATTGATGACGATGTAATGAGATGCGCATTGTAAAATGGAAAAAAATAAAAAAATAAAAAATAAAAAGATTTTAAATTATGCATTATGGTCTAGATTACAAGTGGAGTACTATAGTGTGTTAACATTGATTGTATGCAATCCAAATTGCTTCCATTTTAACACTCATGTTAAGTCCATAGTTTATTTTTTATCACTAAAATGATTGCCTTGTGCACGCTAACATCTTCATGTTGTCAGGATATCTGTGAGTGTTATTAAATAATATATAAATATATGTATAGGCACTAAGTGTGTTTAACCAGACACTGAATGTGTTGCTTGTATGTGGACATTGCTAACCTCTGTGTCTATCTATCTTTGAAAATTGGGACATATGACTTTGCATCGTGTAAGGTCTGTGAACTTGCGGTATCCCTAAAGGCTGGTGGGAAATGTCTTCCGAGTATCCAGGAGTCATCTGAGAGATGGGATCGGATTTACCCCACCAAGGCAAGTTCATTCTGAACTGAGTGCGCTGCCTAAAGTTGAGTTGGTCATACTCTGCTCTCAGTTTGCTGTTCTACCTATGTGCTATCACTATCACAGTCTCTGTTGCAGCTTGTGAGCCAGGACGGGCTCTACTGTGATTTGTGCTGAAGGATTGTGATTCCACCAATTGAAGGAGAGGAGTGCTCAGTTGCAGACACACCTTTGCTGTGATGTCACCGCTATGAGTTATGGAAGCTCCGAGGAGAGGAGCATGATGGTGGTTTGTTTGCTTGCATAGCTATATGGCATTAAACGGCTACTTTTTCACTGAGTGTTTGTCAGCTTTGAATACACAGCCCTTTCTGGAGATGCAAAAGGTTGACAGTGCTTGGGAGGTACCCCCATGTTAGGTTTATTTACGGTGTACAGCCGGCCGGCCAAATTAGCAGATTTTGTTTGCTCTTATATCTGTATGTATTTATACCGTAATAAGCTTATCGTACTTGCGAGTTAGTATCCTCCTGCATTTGCCCCAATTTTTGAATGTCTTTTATATTGTGTGCTAATATGTTTTTAACTTTTATTATTTGTATCCGTGCAAATGAAATCCAATCCTAACACCTGCAATTTGCAGTTAAATACATAAGAGGGAATCTTTTTTCTCTCTAAACATTCTTTTGTGTGCAAAATTCCCTTTCTTTTAAGTGATAGTATTGTATGTCAATTTATATCTTTCTCTATTTTCAGTGTGCATATGTATATTTATCTACACATAGATATATGATAAGACCAAGAATCCATTTTATTTGTGAAACTGTTTGTGAGGCAGCCCCCTCTTGTTCTGAAGCACAGATTTGTAGAACAAATGAAATAGACACTTGTAAAACTCAAGATGTCACTTTAAAAGAGGATCCCTCATCTATGTAATAAAAGTTATCAGGAAATGACCCCATGTGGAGATATACAGACATACTGTCTATAATAAACTTTTGAAGCCTGCGCATATGCAGAGAAAAACCAGTCTTACAGGGGAAGTGACCATTCACACTTCAATGCAAATTGGTACTTGCTGTGTTTCAATACACATAAAGAATCTGAACTCAAGTTACCTACAGACAAATGGGAATGCTGTGACTTGATATTCATATGGGATTATATTAACAATATATATATATATATATATATATATATATATATATGTGTGTGTGTATATATATATGTGTATATGTATTGATCTGAAACATACTATATTGGATAAATGTGTGCTGTATTGAATGGCTGCATTAGTGAATTTGAAATGTGTTCCTTGAAAGCATAGAAGTCTTAAAGATTTGAAGTTTGGACAAATTATCTATACAATTTTCAAACATTTAATATATGCCTCCGACTGTCCAAATAAATCGTATAAACGTATATTTGTGGATCTGAGAGAAAATGCCTAGCAGTGGCATGTTAGATAAGTATTTGCTGAATTTAGTAAGTAGCTATTCAGTCAATTTAAAATATCCAATTTATTTCAAAATAATAACATTCTATTTTTTTCCAGGCATCTGACAAGTGCATGTGTAGTTGGTGCTGTACATTGTGTATTTGTATTAATATGGGATACCAATCAAATGCAACTTTAAAGGCATCTTCTAAATTATTATGAGAAATATATCATATTTAGTTTTGAAATACCCAGGGTAAAAAGTATGACATAATCCAATACACATGGAACATGTTGTTTGTTAATACTGGAAATTAAAGTATATTTAATAAACATTTTAAGGTGAGATATTTAAACTGCAGCAATATTTGATGGTAAAACTGCATTTCTGGTTGTCTGCTGCCACCTATAGTTCAAGAATGGTATTACAACCAAAAGACATTTGGCTACTCAAGGAGGTGTGTCCCAAATAACCAATGATATGTTCAGATCCGAGGGCAAATCAGAGACAAGCATCGGTAAGGGCCTATCCAATTCTTGTGGGAATGATTAAAGAAAAGAAGGAGGGGTTATATCTTTAAATAAGAGCCCACACACACATTAGACAAAACAGACTTAAAGAAGCATAATGTTTGGAGAGAAAAATACACAGGTTTTGTGCCAAATAGATTCTCTGCCATTTTGGGACACTTTCTTAGACAAAGGAAGATAACAATTTTGAGGCCTGTATCCTTACAATAGTGGACTAAATTCTTCTTAGATGACCCACAAGAAATTCTGGAAGCTGAACACTCATTAATCAATGCAAAAATCTCAAAAAACGGGATGAACTAATACTCAAATCCTGGCCCCTTGTAAAATGCATTATTGACGAAATGTCCACATACTTTATAGAAAAGGAATTGCAAATACAGGGGCTAGAAGATGATATTCACTCATCATGCAAGTGCGAAGAGAGTTTAGAAATAGCCGAAAATTAAATTGTTACATTTAAGCAACACATGGCCACCTTAGATAAGCATAACCTAAATTTACTAGCTAAAATAGAACAGTTAAATAAACAACTCGCAGAAAGCCTTAAAGAGTTTAGTGAACTGAAAAGGCTGTATAGCAATAATACGCCCCTCTATTAGCATTGAGGATAATGCATGTATTTTAGAAACCCTAAAAAGACTTATGAGAAGTGAATTACAGAACTTTAGGGAAGAATTTAAACACAGGTCACTGATTGGCTCAGAGATAAACTTCCCACATAGACAGTCACCTCATGTTTTAAATTCAGGGAACAGCTACACTTCAGAGGGGGAGGACAGTGATCATAGTGAGTCAGAGGGCTGAGCCAGCTACCCTAATAGCCCCCATAATGCTAATATGCATAAGGATTCTCCCCCCCAGTAGAAGGGCAGATAGGGAACGCTTCAACCCTAACAAGAAGGTCCCTAGGAAGAAGACCCAAGATGCATCTAATAAGGTTTATGACACCCCTAAAATAGTTACTTTCTTAAATGGTGCAGTACCTACATTTTCAAAAAGGGAACCACTTCTATAATTGACCACTTAGAAACTTATGAAAATGCTTTATCCATAATGAATGTTAATAGTGAGCAATCAAAAATTATTTCAGTGCTAAAAAACAAAGAGATATAATCTTGCTTAATAAATCACAGGAAGAGCTTAAAAATTATCCGCTAAATATTATAGGTGGGGTAATAGATCAGGCAGAATGCTGGCTAATATCCTTAAAGAGGATAAGTCAAAAAACTATATTTATGCAATAAAAGACCAAAGTAATATTTACCAAAATACTGATAATATTATTAGATGTTTCAAGCAAAATATTATCAAAAGCTGTATGAATCCCAGGGAACTAACATTGAAAACTATCAAGCATTATGGAATCAAATCGATTTACCACAAATTAATGAGGAACAGGCGGAAATACTCAATAATAGAATAAAAACAGAAGAGATACAACAGGTTATACAAAAATTACCTCTATCTAAAGCATCTGGTCCAGATGGATTACCAGCAGAGTACTATAAGACAATGTTACCGAAAATTATAGACTCTCTAAATAAGGTATTTCAGGTAATATATTAAGGGAAAGAGGAGATATCACCTGCATATAAGATAGTGAATATGGTAGTTATACCGAAACCAGGAAAAGATCAATTGATACCACAATCATATAGACCAATATCTTTGACTAATGTCGATTATAAAATATTAATGAAAATCCTAGCAAATAAGCTCAATAAGATTACCACACATCATTTCTGAAGAACAGGTGGGATTTATGACGGGAAGAACATCAGTCAAACATATTAGAAATATCCTACATGTGGTCCAAAAATATTGGGGGAGAGGTGACCAGGATCTCCTGTCAGAGGCCATCTTATTATCCCTTGATACTGAGAAGCCTTCGACAGGATTGAATGGAATCATCTATTTTATACTTTGAAGAGACTAAATATTGGAGGTAGATTTCTTGAATATAATAGAGCAGTTTATACTCCAACAGATGCATATCTCTATATTAATGGTCACACATCCACCTCAATCCAACTAAATAGAGGGACAAGACAGGGGTGCCCCCTTTCCCCAATTCTTTTTAATTTAGCATTAGAGCCACTTATACATCTGATAAAAAAAATACACCTGGTATTCAATTAGGGGACTCGTATATAAAGATGGCATTATTTGCAGATGATTTATTACTTTTTGTATCTGAACCAGAACTATATGTAGAAAAGATTATAGAAAATATTTCTTTATTTGGGAAGATTTCAGGATACAAGATTAATATGAATAAATCGCAGATACTATGGCTCTGTAAAAAAATTAAAAGAAAAAAAAAAATTTTTTTTGAAGAAGTAGAGGAAAGTCTGACCTATTTGGGGATAAAAATATCTAACAATCCCAATAAAATATATCTTTTGAACTTTATACCCCTAATTAAAAAGATAGTTAAAGACCTAAGAATATGGCAACAACTAAATCTGAACCTGACAGGTAGAATCCATGTAATTAAAATGTCTATCCTCCCTAGACTGCTATATCCTATCCATATGTTGCCATTTAGAATTCATAACAAAGATCTTAAAATTTTAAATAATGCAATTAGAAACTTTATATGGAAGGGTCATAAATCAAGGATTAATATTTCTAAATTGCAAATGTCAGTTAATAAATTGGTATGGAGTATGCCAAATATAAAATTCTATAATTGGGTGGCATTGACAAGATTTAATATTGAATGGGTTACAGGTAAAGAAAAATACACTAATATGAAAGTGGAAAAAAATTGATTTTACCCCTTTCAATATCCTATCTATGCCATGCAGAGTCACATGAAATTCCTAAAAATATTAAGACACATATAGTATATCGCGATTGTTCAGCAAAATGGAAGATTATTAATAGATATTTTGGAGAGAACCATAAATACTCAAAATATATACCAATTACCGGGAATCCGAAATTTCCAATGTGCAATAACTATCCATTTTGTAATTGGAACATTTTTGGCATCCATAAATTAGGAGATTTATATAGTGGGAATAGCAAAGATATATACTCTAATCAGGATTTGTTTGACAAATATCAAATTAAAATTAAAAATTATTTACATTACATTCAGATTAAATCTTACCTTAAAACAGTAAATAGGGCTCTACCAATTGTGAATAAGGAAAATATTATCACAGAAATCTGTGAAAAATATATAAAAGTGAATTTTAAAATCACCAATATATACAAAAAATGTATTGATCAAATTGAAGAGGGCAATATTTTAAAAATTATAGATAAATGGAAACAGGTAACGGACTTAGTAACTACTAAACAATTATATCATAGTATTAATACTGTTAAACAAAATACTCTGGCAAGTGAATTAAGAGAATCACATCAGAGAATCTTACATAATGATTATGTTACAATAACAAAGAGGAGCAAATGGACATATAGCTCTCCCAACTTGTCCTATTATTTTTGAGAATGTCCCAAAATATATCAATATTGGTCACAGTTATCATTCTGGATATCAAAGATACTTAAAACCAAGATCCATCTAGATAAAGATGCAGTCCTTCTATTACAACTACCTAAAAGAAAAATCTTTAAATATAAATCTTTTATCATAATTGCTATACTGATAGCGAGAAAGGCTGTTACTAAACTTTGGATAGATAAAAAGAAACCCTCTATTTCTATTTAAAAAAGCGATTTGGAATCAATTATTAGTAGAGAAATATGATGTACTAAATGATATTAATAGAAGAAAGAAAACTTTTATGAATAAATGGGAAATATACATTAAATCACTGAGGGTAGAAACCTAGAATATAGGGCCCGATCCGATATGCAGCGTCGCCCGCAAAAGCCGGCGATGCTGAAATTTGCGCTGGTTTGGTATCCTATATACGGCGTAACCTAGAAGTTACGCCCGTATATTTCTGCCGTCGCCCGTAGTTTTTTGGGCCATAGGCAGGTATACCAAACCAGCGCAGTTTGGTATCCAATATACAGAGTAAGGACTTACGTGGCAAAAATGGAGAAATCTTACTCCATTTTAACCTCGCCACAAAAAGCAGCCGTAAGAAGCCTTACGCTGACTATTGGAGCCCTGTAACTACCTAAACTACCTGCAAAATAAAACCTAACACCTAACGCATGCGCAATGTCTATCTACCTGTCAACCGTGATCCCCCGCCGCAATCCCTAATAAAGTATTTAACCCCTAAACCGCCGCTCCCGGACCCCGCCACCATCTACATAAACTAACCCCCTACTGTGAGCCCCTAAAACCGTCACCATCTACCTGATCTATCCCCTAATCTGACCCCTTACACCACCGCCATCTACCTTATCTATCCCCTAATCTGACCCCTTACACCGCCGCCACCTATATAAAAATTATTAACCCCTAATCTAATCCCCCTATACCGCCGCCAGCTATATTAATATTATTAACCCCTAATCTAATATCCCTAAAGTAATAAGCTCTATTACCAGCCCTTAAAAGGGCCTTTTGCGGGGCTTTGCCCCAAAGTAAACAGCTCTTTTGCCCTATAACCTGCCCTCTTTACACCGCCGCCACCTATATTAATAGTATTAACCCCTAATGTAAGCCCCTTACACCGCCGCCATCTATATTAAAATGATTAACCCCTAATTTAATCTAACTACCCCGCCGCCAGCTATATTATCTATATTAACCCTAATTATATTATAGTTAATATAGTTATTACATTATATATATTAACTATATTAACCCTAATTATATTAGGGTTAATATAGTTAATATTGTTACTATACTATTTATATTAACTATATTAACTCTATCTAACCCTAACACCCCTAACTAAATTCTTATTAAATAAATCTAATTCATATTATAAACTAAAATATTCCTATTTAAATCTAAATACTTACCTATAAAATAAACCCTAAGATAGCTACAATATAATTAATAATGACATTGTAGCTATGTTAGGGTTTATATTTATTTTACAGGTAAATTGTTATTTATTTTAACTAGGTATAATAGCTATTAAATAGTTATTAACTATTTAATAGCTACCTAGTTAAAATAATTACCCAATTACCTGTAAAATAAATCCTAACCTAAGTTACAAATACACCTACACTATCAATAAATTAAATAAAATACAAATATCTATCTAAAAATACAATTAAATAAACTAAACTAAATTACAAAAACAAACACTAAATTACAAAAAATAAAAAAAAGATTACAAGATTTTTAAACGAATTACACCTATTCTAAGCCCCCTAATAAAATAATAAAGCCCACCAAAATAAAAAAAATTCCCTGCCCTATTATAAATTAAAAAAGTTAGCTCTTTTACCTTACCAGCCCTTAAAAGGGCCTTTTGCGGGGCATGCCCCAAAGAAAACTGCTCTTTTGCCTGAAAAAAAAAAACACAATTCCACCCCCCAACATTACAACCCACCACCCATACCCCTAAAAGAGCTAACTTTTTTAATTTAGAATAGGGCAAGGAATTTTTTTTTATTTTGGGGGGGGCTTTATTATTTTATTAGGGGGCTTAGAATAGGTGTAATTAGCTTAAAAATCTTGTAATCTTTTTTTTATTTTTTGTAATTTAGTGTTTGTTTTTTTTTTGTAATTTAGTTTAGTTTATTTAATTGTATTTTAGTTAGATATTTGTAGTTTATTTAATTTATTGATAGTGTAGGTGTATTTGTAATTTAGGTTAGGATTTATTTTACAGGTACATTGGTAATTATTTTAACTAGGTAGCTATTAAATAGTTATTAATAGCTATTGTACCTAGTTAAAATAAATACCAAGTTACCTGTAAAATAAATATAAACCCTAAAATAGCTACAATGTAATTATTAATTACATTGTAGCTATCTTAGGGTTTATTTTATAGGTAAGTATTTAGATTTAAATAGGAATAGTTTAATTAATAATATTAATTAGATTTATTTTAATAAGAATTTAGTTAGGGATGTTAGAGTTAGATAGGGTTATTATACTTAATATATATATAATATAATAACGATATTAACTATATTAACCCTAATATAATTAGGGTTAATATAGTTAATATAGGTGGTGGCGGTGTAGGGGGATTAGATTAGGGGTTAATTAATTTAAAATAGGTGGCGGCGGTATAGGGGGATTAGATTAGGGGTTAATTAATTTAAAATAGGTGGCAGCGGTATAGGGGGATTAGATTAGGGGTTAATGTGTTTAATATAGGCGGTGGCGGTGTAGGGGGATTAAATTAGGGGTTAATATTTTTAAAATAGATGGCAGCGGGGTAGGGGCTCACATTAGGGGGTTATTGATTTAATATAGCTGGCGGCGGGGTCTGGGAGTGGTGTTTTAGGGGTTAATAACTTTATTAGGTGGCGGCGGGGTCCGGGAGCGGCGGTTTAGGGGTTAATAACTTTATTAGGTGGCGACGGGGTCTGGGAGTGGCGGTTTAGGGGTTAATAACTTTATTAGGTGGCGACGGGGTCCGGGAGTGTCGGTTTAGGGGTTAATAACTTTATAAGGTGGCGACGGGGTCTGGGAGCGGCGGTTTAGGGGTTAATAAATTTATTGTTAGGATAGTGAGGGGGGATAGCGGATAGAGGGTTAGACGTGTCGGGCTATGTTAGGGAGGCGTGTTAGACAGTGCGGGTGATTTAATAACTTAGTCAGGTTTTGTAGGCGCCGGCAGTTTCTAAAGTGCCGTAAGTCACTGGCGACTCCAGAAATTTGTACTTACACAGATTTCTGGACATCGCTGGTTTGTGAGACTTACGGCACTTTAGCATCTGACGGCGCCATATATGTGATAGCTCGAGTTGCGAGCTGAAACTGCGGGCGGCGGGGGTTACCTCGCTTGCGCCGCAAACTACGATCTTTATCGAATCGCGCCCATAATCTATAGGGGGATATTGTAGGAAAATAATGTAATTAAATAAGAAGTTCTAATTGCCTATTTATAAATACAATGTTATTAAGTGATAAGTATAGGACATAAAAGTAGGATGTATATGTATAAATGTATGACATATTTGTAAACTGACAATATGAATTGGTTGTTTTAACATGTATATTTTGTGATATTTAATAAAGATAATAAGAAAAAAATAATAATAAAAAAAAAAAAAGTGCATACAGTATGGCCGAAGATTACCCCAAATTTGAGAACTCAGAATTTGTGAATTTATTTTTTGAAGCACTGCCCTCACACATCAAAATGAATCTGGCTAGAAATTTTGATGAGAACTGCTCATTAGACTGGCTAATCAAAGACAGTACAAAGTTATACTCCATTCAGCAGTCCGGTGAACAGGGGGTTAAAATGGAACCAAGGCCCAGCCCTAAAATTGTGGCAGAAACTAGGGTGTCACCTAGCCCCCTAAATTTAGAGTCTAAAAAGAAAACTTATGTGGAAGTGACCCGAGAAAACTGGCCTTCCCCACAAAGTTTTAACTCTGCCCCTCCCCCATCAAGGGCCGAGGCGCAGAGAGAATATACTCAAAATGGGCGGCATACCCAGATAAATAATTATCCCCAAAGAGATGAAAACCCACAAGGTAATTGGTACCCCTGTAAAAATAAATACCAAAAGTGGTGAAAATACTCTCAGGGTAACCAGACACCCCAAGTAAATAATGCTCCCCAAGACATTAACAAGTTGAACCCCAAAGACAACCACGTCAAAATAGAAACAATAGCTATGACTCTGAGGGATCCCAAGGGTCCAGGAATCAATACCCTGGGATATCAAAAAATTGGTCCATGGGTAAAAATAGCTTGTCCAATCAAGTGGGCCAACTCAGTACACAAGTAAGTCAATTATGTACACTATTTACTAATATGAGTCAAGCTTTAACGGCTCTGCACCCTAATAATCCTTTTTTAGGGGTACAGCCAGTGGCCAGCAGTGGGCCACAGGCACAGTCAAAAATACTCTGGAATTACCTGAGAGAGAGGGGAGAGATATACCAAACAAAATGATAAATGTCAATAATGATACTAATCATGTTTTCTCCCTACAGACCAGAAACAGACGATTTAGCTGTGATGACGAGCAACCTCAGCCTGGAAGCTCTAACTGTACAAACCTCTTCCTTTGCAGTTTTCTCCTAACCTTATTCCCACAGATGCAGTACAGACTGATAAGAATGAAAATTCTTCTGCAACAGGTAACGTGGCGGATTCAGGTAACTTGTGGCGAAGCCCACAGATGTGTAATCATGCAAATTTTATTTGTGAAATGGTAGAAACTGCAGGGAGATATTATGTATTAGCTGAGCTCCAGGATTCAGTTGCTAACCCTATTATGGGATTAATTGATACTGGATCTCAGGCAACTATTTTATCCCACAGGTACTACACACAGCTAAATGAGCTTACACCCCACAAACCTAAGATAAAAGAATTTGATGGTTAACTAATAGGTGTTGGGGGTCTCAAAGTCTATGGTACGGCATGGTTAAAACTAAGGCTGGGGAACAGGGTAATAAGACACCCTGCCATTATAGGGGATCTGCCAACTGATCGTTTAATTATTGGTAGTGATCTCCTGAAGCGATTAAGCACCATAATTGATTGCATAAATAATGTAATTTGGTCACAAGTAAAAAGGCCTATTAATTATGAGCGGTCCGGTATATCTCGCACCAGACATAACTGTCACGTGGTGGAAGAGAAGTCAGATGCTGTGGAGATTCATTTCAGGAATGACTATGTACCTGAAATCACTATCCTACAAATAGATGATCAGACTCCCTTAAGCGGCTCTGATGGTAATACTTTTAAAATTTTGCCTGAAAAGAAATCAAATACTTCCTTAGATGGTGATATATTAACCATATCTCTCCACAAGGGGATCATAAATTCCCTAAAGAGGGAGGCCACACTCAATACCTCGCAGAAACTGAGAGAGTTAAGGATGATCTATTTATCCCTATGCAAGTGCATGACCTTGGTAAAACCAAGTATGCTAAATTGAACTTAAAACATGAAGCTAGCTATATAAGCAAAGAGGGAGGCCACACTCAATACCTCGCAGAAACTGAGAGAGTTAAGGATGATCTATTTATCCCTATGCAAGTGCATGACCTTGGTAAAACCAAGTATGCTAAATTGAACTTAAAACATGAAGCTAGCTATATAAGCAAAGGCTTATTAGCGCATATGGCTGAATCTAAAGTAATGAAATATCTTTCTCCCCAAGATCACTGCCTCCATGACCTAGATGATAACTCTAAAAGCTTTAAAATGACACCTAAATGCTTATTATCTATCTCCATAGGTAATAACTCAGCGAAGCACCTGTTTTTAGTTTTAAATAATCCCCATAATCAAATTATATTAGCAATGATCTCTTACATAGATATGCCATACAAATAGATTTGATTAACCTTTGCCTCTGGAGCAGGTTAAAGGGGGACCCTGAAGTATTTCAGGATGAAAATGCAGCCCTGAAATAAAACCAGCAAATGCCATATGCTGTGAATATGCAGGTATCTAACAATGTGGTAATCCCTGATGGGGCTGATAAATTCCTCTTATCCTTACAGGTAAAAAGGTTAGAAATTACAAACTTCTGAAACACTAATATGCCTCTCCCATAGAATGAAAAATCTGGGTATAACAATGACCCATACTCCCATGGTAAATATTAGAAATATTCTGATACATGTCATCATACATAACATGACCCCACAGGATATCACCTTATCCAAGAAAACTACCATAGGGTATGCTCTAGAATCCAGTTACTACTACACTTTTGGATTCCAGAATAGTATAATTGGGCTAATACCTGAAGGATACTTAACTGAAGAACAGTTAATAGAACAATCCTTTGCATCTATGCCAGAGGGATTGTTTACAATTCAGTCTATTTATCCTTCAGCTCAGAGGAAGGCATCTGTAAAATTGAAGAAGCCTCCCTAGTATTTTATCAGCTGATCAAAGAACAAGAATAACCCAATACCCCGAATCATGGGGGCAATATAAATTATAATCAAGGTGATCTCACCTCTAGGTTGGAAGAAGCCTATGAGATAGGACAGCCTAAAACCTTTTTAGGATTTCAGCAAATAGTCGAAGAGCAAATCTCCTTAGCTAATGGCTGTTCCAGTGATGATGAACGCCAACAGCTACGAGAACTCCTGATGGAATACAAGGATATTTTTGCTAGGGATTCTTATGACTGTGAGACTACAGACCTACACATTGCAAGAATCCAAACAGATTCCAATGCACCACCTGTCTTTGTTAAACAATACAGACTTCATTTAGCCTCATATGATTCTCTTGCAGAAAACATAAGGAACCTGGAAGAACGGGTATCATCAGAGTGTACATGTCTGGCTGGCATGTGCCATATATTGACCAGTGCCTAGAGCAGATGCAGGGACTTAAAATATTCACTGCCATTGATTGTTCACAGGGATATTGGACCATAAAGGTACATGAGGAGGACCAGTATAAGCTCGCATTCTCGTTCCAAAAGGTTCAGTATGCATTCCAAAGGCTCCCGTTTGGATGCATAAATTCAGGACATGAATTTGCTGTATTCATGCATAAGGCTATGCCTGATGCACTGGAAAGGGATACCTTATCTTATTTTGATGATGTTTTAATCAAAATCACAGACTTTGAAAAACACATCACTGAACTTAAACACGTCCTCAGCCAACTTAAAAGGGCAGGTGTCAAATTATCCCTACAAAAAGCTCAATGGTGCCACACTCGTGTAAACTTCTTGGGACATGAAGTTACTTCTGAAGGGTTAAATCCTCAGGAGAAAAATGTGGAAGCTATAATAAATTCTAAGAACCCAACTAAGTTAAAGGAATTGAGATCATTACTGGGTATGACAAATTATTCTCGCAAATTTATTGACAATTATGCAGAATTAGCTAAACCACTGCTACTTCTTCTAATGAAGGATGTGAAATGGCACTGGAGTGAGACAGCCATCAAGAGAAAACATGACAATGTGAGATAGTGTGTTAAAACTAGACGTGATTCACATACCCTGCTAGCGGCCGATTGGCCGCAAATCTGCTGGGGGCAACATTGCACCAGCAGTTCACAAGAACTGCTGGTGCAATCATAAATGCAGAGAGTGTATGCTGTCTGCATTTATCAATGTGCAGCAGACATGATCCGCAATATCGAATCATGTCCGCTCGCACCTTCTTAAATATACCCCTAAATATAACTTAAATCCTTTATTTCTATAGCATTTTCATGTGTTTTGGTGCACAAACAAGCAAGTGATAATCATTTTCTCCAGGTCTTAAAGAGCGATACATTTTTAAAGAGGTATTTTGCATTGTGATGGAGATTAAATTAAAGTGATGGTAAATCCCATTTTTTTGAAAAAAATAAAAATTAAATGTGATTCCTGTTATGAAGTAAAAAAATGCAAACAGAAAGTACCTTTATTTGGCCGTGGGCGGCCGTAAGCGCACAGTTTAGGCAGAGGCATTTTTTATACTTCATGACAGAAAGTCACCTTTATTTATAGCGCTGCACTGGTAAATCCTAGCATTTTTTTAAACGCTAGGATTTACCATCAATTTAACTCACCACTTGTAATATGATCACAGTGAGCGTGCTAATAACGCTCACTGCACTAATCTTTAAAAGTATAGTGCTTTGATTAAAATCTATAACCATCCATTTGTAATAAGAGATTTGCATTATTCTTTGTGCAAGCCCAAGTATAAGATAAAGCAACCTATGCTATCGATTTCGGTGCACTTGCAATCAAATCCTTTACAGACAATGACATCTTGAGTTTAAAGGGACACTGAACCCAAATTTTTTCTTGTGTGATTCAGATAGCGCATGCAATTTTAAGCAACTTTCTAATTTACTCCTATTATCAAATTTTCTTTATTCTCTTGCTATCTTTATTTGAAAAAGAAGGCATCTAAGCATTTTTTTTGTTCAGACCCTGGACAGCAATTGTTTATTGGTCGGTTAAATTAATCCACCAATCAGCAAGAACAACCCAGATTGTTCACCAAAAATGGGCCGGCATCTAAACTTACATTCTTGCTTTTCAAATAAAGATACCAAGAGAATGAAGAAAATTTAATAACAAGAGTAATTTAGAACGTTGCTTAAAATTGCCTGCTGTATCTGAATCACGAAAGAAAAAATTTGGGTTCAGTGTCCCTTTAAGCATATGAATGTTAGGTTATGCTCATTTTTGACACATTCATTCATGTTTATTCTGAATGATATAAAGTGTACATTTAATACTAATACAAGGAGATACAAACAGAGCAAAATTTGGAATAGAAATAGTTTAAAAATCTACAATAGAGAAATCCTTCAAACAATAAATAATTTACATCTCTGCCATTATAAAATGATTTTTGGTAAAGTGTCCAAAAGACTGCACGCATAAAACGTCATTATTATACATGTTTATGTGTATAATCTCATTATTTGACTAAATCCAAAATTGAAAGTGATAACATTTACAATAATTGTGCGGTTTATCAACATATTTTAGTTTAAAGCGACCCTAAACACTAACGGCTAGATTTAGAGTTTTGTCGGTAACGACCCACGTAGCTAACCCTGGCTTTTTTCTGGCCGCACCTTTTAAATAACTCTGGTATTGAGAGTCCACAGAATGGCTGCGTTAGGCTCCAAAAAAGGAGCATAGAGCATATTTAACGCCACTGCAACTCTCGATACCAGAGTTGCTTACGGACGCGGCCAGCTTCAAAAACGTGCTCGTGCACGATTCCCCCATAGAAAACAATGGGGCTGTTTGAGCGGAAAAAAAAACTAACACCTGCAAAAAAGCGGCATTCAGCTCCTAACGCAGCCCTATTGTTTGCTATGGGGAAACACTTCCTACGTCTGCATCTAACACTCTAACAAGAACCCTGAGTCTAAAGACCCCTAACCTTACACTTATTAACCCCTAATCTGTCGCCCCCGCTATCGCTGACCCCTGCATATTATTATTAACCCCTAATCTGCCGCTCCGTAAACCGCCGCTACTTACATTATCGATATGTACCCCTAATCTGCTGTCCCTAACACCGCCGACCCCTATATTATATTTATTAACCCCTAATCTGCCCCCCACAATGTCGCCTCCACCTGCCTACACTTATTAACCCCTAATCTGCCGAGCGGGCCGCACCGCTATTATAATAAAGTTATTAACCCCTAATCCGCCTCACTAACCCTATAATAAATAGTATTAACCCCTAATCTGCCCTCCCTAACATCGCCGACACCTAACTTCAAACATTAACCCCTAATCTGCCGACTGGAGCTCACCGCTATTCTAATAAATTTATTAACCCCTAAAGCTAAGTCTAACCCTAACACTAACAACCCCCTAAGTTAAATATAATTTAAATATAACAAAATAAATTAACTCTTATTAAATAAATTATTCCTATTTAAAGCTAAATACTTACCTGTAAAATAAATCCTAATTAAGCTACAATATAAATTATATTTATATTATAGCTATTTTAGGATTTATATTTATTTTACAGGTAACTTTGTATTTATTTTAACCAGGTACAATAGCTAAAATAGTTAAAATAATTACAAAATTACCTGTAAAATAAATCCTAACCTAAGTTACAATTAAACCTAACACTACACTATCAATAAATTAATTAAATAAAATACCTACAATTACCTACAATTAAACCTAACACTACACTATCAATACATTAATTAAATACAATATCTACAAATAAATACAATGAAATAAACTAACTAAAGTACAAAAAATAAAAAAGAACTAAGTTACAAAAAATAAAAAAATATTTACAAACATCAGAAAAATATTACAACAATTTTAAACTAATTACACCTACTCTAAGCCCCCTAATAAAATAACAAAGACCCCCAAAATAAAAAAAATGCCCTACCCTATTCTAAATTACTAAAGTTCAAAGCTCTTTTATCTTACCAGCCCTGAACAGGACCCTTTGCGGGGCATGCCCCATAGAATTCAGCTCTTTTGCCTGTAAAAAAAACACATACAATACCCCCCCACCATTACAACCCACCACCCACATACCCCTAATCTAACCCAAACCCCCCTTAAATAAACCTAACACTAAGCCCCTGAAGATCTTCCTACCTTATCTTCACCATACCAGGTTCACCGATCGATCCAGAAGAGCTCCTCCGATGTCCTGATCCAAGCCCAAGCAGGGGGCTGAAGATGTCCATGATCCGCTGAAGTCATCATCCAAGCGGGAGCTGAAGAGGTCCATGATCCGGCTGATGTCATCATCCAAGCGGGAGCTGAAGAGGTCCATGATCCGGCTGAAGTCATCATCCAAGCGGGAGCTGAAGAGGTCCATGATCCGGCTGAAGTCTTCTATCAACGGCATCTTCAATCTTCTTTCTTCCGGATCCATCTTGCAGACCTCCGACGCGGAACATCCTGCTGGCCCGACGGACTACCGACGAATGAAGGCTCCTTTAAGGGACGTCATCCAAGATGTATTCACAGGATTGTATTTCCAATGTGGAAATGGCTGATCCAATCAGATTGAGCTCGCATTCTATTGGCTGTTCCGATCAGCCAATAGAATGCGAGCTCAATCTGATTGGCTGATCGGATCGGCCAATCGGATTGAACTTGATTCTGATTGGCTGATTCCATCAGCCAATCAGAATTTTCCTACCTTAATTCCGATTGGCTGATAGAATCCTATCAGCCAATCGGAATTCGAGGGACGCCATCTTGGATGACGTCCCTTAAAGGAGCCTTCATTCGTCGGTAGTCCGTCGGGCCAGCAGGATGTTCCGCGTCGGAGGTCTGCAAGATGGATCCGGAAGAAAGAAGATTGTAGATGCCGTTGATAGAAGACTTCAGCCGGATCATGGACCTCTTCAGCTCCCGCTTGGATGATGACTTCAGCCGGATCATGGACCTCTTCAGCTCCCGCTTGGATGATGACTTCAGCCAGATCATGGACATCTTCAGCCCCCTGCTTGGGCTTGGATCAGGACATCGGAGGAGCTCTTCTGGATCGATCGGTGAACCTAGTATGGTGAAGATAAGGTAGGAAGATCTTCAGGGGCTTAGTGTTAGGTTTATTTAAGGGGGGTTTGGGTTAGATTAGGGGTATGTGGGTGGTGGGTTGTAATGTTGGGGGGGGGGTATTGTATGTGTTTTTTTTACAGGCAAAAGAGCTGAATTCTTTGGGGCATGCCCCGCAAAGGGCCCTGTTCAGGGCTGGTAAGGTAAAAGAGCTTTGAACTTTAGTAATTTAGAATAGGGTAGGGCATTTTTTTTATTTTGGGGGTCTTTGTTATTTTATTAGGGGGCTTAGAGTAGGTGTAATTAGTTTAAAATTGTTGTAATATTTTTCTGATGTTTGTAAATATTTTTTTATTTTTTGTAACTTAGTTCTTTTTTATTTTTTGTACTTTAGTTAGTTTATTTCATTGTATTTATTTGTAGATATTGTATTTAATTAATGTATTGATAGTGTAGTGTTAGGTTTAATTGTAGGTAATTGTAGGTATTTTATTTAATTAATTTATTGATAGTGTAGTGTTAGGTTTAATTGTAACTTAGGTTAGGATTTATTTTACAGGTAATTTTGTAATTATTTTAACTATTTTAGCTATTAAATAGTTCTTAACTATTTAATAGCTATTGTACCTGGTTAAAATAAATACAAAGTTACCTGTAAAATAAATATAAATCCTAAAATAGCTATAATATAATTATAATTTATATTGTAGCTATATTAGGATTTATTTTACAGGTAAGTATTTAGCTTTAAATAGGAATAATTTATTTAATACGAGTTAATTAATTTCGTTAGATTTAAATTATATTTAACTTAGGGGGGTGTTAGTGTTAGGGTTAGACTTAGCTTTAGGGGTTAATAAATTTATTAGAATAGCGGTGAGCTCCAGACGGCAGATTAGGGGTTAATGTTTGAAGTTAGGTGTCGGTGATGTTAGGGAGGGCAGATTAGGGGTTAATACTATTTATTATAGGGTTAGTGAGGCGGATTAGGGGTTAATAACTTTATTATAGTAGCGGTTAATAAGTGTAGGCAGGTGGAGGGGACGTTGAGGGGGGCAGATTAGGGGTTAATAAAAATAATATAGGGGTTGGCGGTGTTAGGGGCAGCAGATTAGGGGTACATAAGTATAACGTAGGTGGCGGTCGGCAGATTAGGGGTTAAAAAATTTTAATCGAGTGGCGGCGATGTGGGGGGACCTCGGTTTAGGGGTACATAGGTAGTTTATGGGTGTTAGTGTACTTTAGAGCACAGTAGCTAAGAGCTTTATAAATCGGCGTTAGCCCATAAAGCTCTTAACTACTGACTTTTTTCTGCGGCTGGAGTTTTGTCGTTAGAATTCTAACGCTCACTTCAGACACGACTCTAAATACCGGAGTTAGATAGATCCCATTGAAAAGATAGGATACACAAATGACGTAAGGGGATCTGCGGTATGGAAAAGTCACGGCTGGAAAGTGAACGTTAGACCCTTTCCTGACTGACTCCAAATACCGGCGGTAGCCTAAAACCAGCGTTAGGAGCCTCTAACGCTGGTTTTCACGGCTACCGCCAAACTCCAAATCTAGGCCTAAATCAATTTCACGCAACTCCCTGTAATCACGGGTTCTGACATTTTAGGAACCTAAGTTACGCTAAAGGAGAGTTGCTGCAAACACATTAGCACTGGAATGTAGCAAAAGACAGATTTCAAAATGGAGGCAGGGAATAACCTCAATGCTATTCTTATGAAATGTATTTAGTTTTTAATTTCCCTTTAATAAAATATAAAGAGAACAATCACAAATTCATTTAATACAATATAAAGAAAACATACAAGTAGGGATGGGCGAATGTTTCGCAACATTCGAAAAACGGCACGAATTTTAACACATTCGTTCGTTCGAATCGAATTTCGAATGTTTACATAACATTCTAACATTCGATTTCGAATGTTCGGTTTTCGAATTTTACGATTACATTCGAAAATATTCTAATTCGAAAAATTTGAATTTAGATTGTAATAGTATTTCTAATGCTTTTTCTTTAAATGTAATATTCGAATTATGCAATTTTCGAATTCGAAAAATTCGAATTTAGATTGTAATAGTATTTCTAATGCTTTTTCTTTAAATGTAATATTCGAATTATGCAATATGTGTATTCGAATTCGAAAAATTTGAATTTAAATTGTAATAGTATTTCTAATGCTTTTTCTTTAAATGTAATATTCGAATTATGCAATATTCGAATTCGAAAAATTCGAATTTAGATTGTAATAGTATTTCTAATGCTTTTTCTTTAAATGTAATATTCGAATTATGCAATATTCGAATTCGAAAAATTCGAATTTAGATTGTAATAGTATTTTTAATGCTTTTTCTTTAAATGTAATATTCAAATTATGCAATACGTGTATTCGAATTCGAAAAATTTGAATTTAGATTGTAATAGTATTTCTAATGCTTTTAAATGTAATATTCGAATTTGCAATATTCGAATTCGAAAAATTCAAATTTATATTCGAATTCGAAAAATTCGAATTTATGTTTGTAATAGTATTTGTAATGTTTTCTTTAAATGTAATATTCAAATTATGCAATATTCTATATGGAAACATTCGAAATGATATATTTGTATCTATTATGTATCAATTTACTAAATTCCCACCCTACCACATGAACTATTGAACGTCTGAATAGTATTTGTTAAATAGAATGTTAAATTCGAAATTTCGAATGTGGACATTCGATATAATTATAAACATTCGAATTCGAAAGTGACATTCGAAAACTGTAAATAACATTCGATTTTCGAATTTTTAAGAATATTTGTTCTTATCGACATTCGAATTTAGAATTTGAATTTCGGTAATAACATTCGTTCTACATTCGAAATTCGAAAATTTACACATTCGCCCATCCCTACATACAAGCTTTTTAATGTTCTTGTATATGCTTGCAACTTTTTAATAATACTTGAATACTGTAACTGTAAATGTGTGTGTGTGTGTATATATATGTGTGTGTGTTTGGGGGGGAACTATACAGGGAGTGCAGAATTATTAGGCAAGTTGTATTTTTGAGGATTAATTTTATTATTGAACAACAACCATGTTCTCAATGAACACAAAAAACTAATTAATATCAAAGCTGAATAGTTTTGGAAGTAGTTTTTAGTTTGTTTTTAGTTATAGCTATTTTAGGGGGATATCTGTGTGTGCAGGTGACTATTACTGTGCATAATTATTAGGCAACTTAACAAAAAACAAATATATACCCATTTCAATTATTTATTTTTACCAGTGAAACCAATATAACATCTCAACATTCACAAATATACATTTCTGACATTCAAAAACAAAACAAAAACAAATCAGTGACCAATATAGCCACCTTTCTTTGCAAGGACACTCAAAAGCCTGCCATCCATGGATTCTGTCAGTGTTTTGATCTGTTCACCATCAACATTGCGTGCAGCAGCAACCACAGCCTCCCAGACACTGTTCAGAGAGGTGTACTGTTTTCCCTCCTTGTAAATCTCACATTTGATGATGGACCACAGGTTCTCAATGGGGTTCAGATCAGGTGAACAAGGAGGCCATTTCATTAGATTTTCTTCTTTTATACCCTTTCTTGCCAGCCACGCTGTGGAGTACTTGGACGCGTGTGATGGAGCATTGTCCTGCATGAAAATCATGTTTTTCTTGAAGGATGCAGACTTCTTCCTGTACCACTGCTTGAAGAATGTGTCTTCCAGAAACTGGCAGTAGGACTGGGAGTTGAGCTTGACTCCATCCTCAACCCGAAAAGGCCCCACAAGCTCATCTTTGATGATACCAGCCCAAACCAGTACTCCACCTCCACCTTGCTGGCGTCTGAGTCGGACTGGAGCTCTCTGCCCTTTACCAATCCAGCCATGGGCCCATCCATCTGGCCCATCAAGACTCACTCTCATTTCATCAGTCCATAAAACCTTAGAAAAATCAGTCTTGAGATATTTGTTGGCCCAGTCTTGACGTTTCAGCTTGTGTGTCTTGTTCAGTGGTGGTCATCTTTCAGCCTTTCTTACCTTGGCCATGTCTCTGAGTATTGCACACCTTGTGCTTTTGGGCACTCCAATGATGTTGCAGCTCTGAAATATGGCCAAACTGGTGGCAAGTGGCATCTTGGCAGCTGCACGCTTGACTTTTCTCAGTTCATGGGCAGTTATTTTGCGCCTTGGTTTTTCCACACGCTTCTTGCGACCCTGTTGACTATTTTGAATGAAACGCTTGATTGTTCGATGATCACGCTTCAGAAGCTTTGCAATTTTAAGAGTGCTGCATCCCTCTGCAAGATATCTCACTATTTTTTACTTTTCTGAGCCTGTCAAGTCCTTCTTTTGACCCATTTTGCCAAAGGAAAGGAAGTTGCCTAATAATTATGCACACCTGATATAGGGTGTTGATGTCATTAGACCACACCCCTTCTCGTTACAGAGATGCACATCACCTAATATGCTTAATTGGTAGTAGGCTTTCGAGCCTATACAGCTTGGAGTAAGACAACATGCATAAAGAGGGTGATGTGGTCAAAATACTCATTTGCCTAATAATTCTGCACTCCCTGTATATATATATATATATATATATACTGTATATATATTTTATATATATATATATATATATATATATATATGTGTGTGCGTGTGTGGCTGGGGAAACTATTATATTTCAATATCAATTAAAATGTAAAATGCTTAATGTGAAATGAAACGCTGTTATATATATATACTGTATATATATATAGAGAGATAGATAGATAGATAGATAGATAGATAGATAGATATTTATGATGAAAATTATTGCCTGATCTTAGCACTATGCACAAATTAGGATCATTCTTTAACTTTCTTTTTTTTCTCACTCATTTTAATGAATAATGAATTGGGTCACTTCAGTGAATGCTGTTAATTTCCTATGGTCCAACAGCTTTCGTCCGCAGATTTTCTTGAGTGACACAAACAGACTTGCTGTCTTTATTTCCAGCCAGCAGTCCCACTGCCTAACAAGGAGAATTAACGTTGATTATATTCTGCAGAATAAATGGAAGGTTCCTTCAGTCCATAGCTGGAGACTGAGTGCGGCGTCTGCCAATTGGCTCACTGACAGAAGCAGCTTATTATTGTCGTAAGTTTCCCTCTAAGTCAAATGAGGAAATCTGTAGTGAATTAAGTGGCTCAGCTAATTATTTCACCAGAACATAGTGACAGATTATTTGTAGAACAACACAGAGATGGTCTTTTCTCTTTGAGTAACCACAATAAAGGGCCGAGATCTTCGGTCTTCTGTTAACCCTACAACTGCTTTGTTCTTGCCTTTCACAGCTTATTCATTAAAACATCACCATTAATATTTCTCTTTAAGCATGTAATATATATTGTCCTTTATTCGCTCTTACTCTACTTGCGTGTTTTGTGTTGTGTGGCTTATAGTTTTCATACTTTCCATAAAGGGATTAGAACCTATTTAGACACATCAGCTGGGAAGAAGTCAAATTCAACTGGAATACTGGGCTCTCGTTCGAAAAGAAAATTTGAAGCCCTTAAAATATTCCAGAAGTCTGAATCATGTAAATTCCTTTCAGGTCAGTCAATGACCTACACATGCTTAATACACCTACTCATCATGAATTTTGCTATGCAGTTTGTTTCTTGCTCTGAATCTCTGTATCATTATGTGAGCATGAGAATCTTAAAATGTGGTGGAAATTATCCTTACCCTCAATACATAATAAAATACTTATTCACTTTGAAATGCGTTATAAAACCATGATTTTCCGCCATTAGATAACATTTTTTTATATTTTCTTGTCCTTTCTTAAAGTTTGGTGAAATCCAATAACAATTGGTTTTTAAATAGTAAATATTTTTTGTTTAAAAGGGACATTACATACTTTAAGATGGTAATATAAAATGCTAAACTGTATAAATAAAAAAACTCTGCTGTATAGTTTTATTATTTATTTTGTCCTCTTTTCCTGTAAGTCCATACTGGAATTGTGAGCTTTTAAGTTTCTTTCAGAAATGGAAGTGCAGAACATTTTTATATTCCACACAGCCATTGGTTGCACACTCTAGTGACCTATTTATAACCGTCCCTAATTGGGCCACAGCAGAGAAAGAAACCTAAGTTGCAACATGGCAGAGTCCATTGCTCTATAAACACTAAGGGCTAGATTACGAGTGGAACGCGAACAGCTGCGCGCAAGCAAAAAGGGTCTCATTGCATCTGTTTGCACGAGTCAGACTTTTACTCGTATTACAAGTTGAATGCACGCTTGAGTGCAATTTAAGATAACGTGCGTCGGGTAAGCACAACTTCAGAGCCCTGGTTAACTGTTTTGCGAAACAAAAAAGTCTAACAAAACACATCAAAACACACTACAAAGTACAGTTACACTCATAATAACACTAATAAAAATTATTCAAAAAAATTCATAAAGACTCAAAGATATGAGGTTTCAGGTGTTAGAAAAAAAAAACAGTTCACAGGCTTTTAGCTAGAGATACATACATATACGTCTAAAGATGGATATGTATGTGTATATGTATATATGTCTCAAAAACCGTCATGAGTCTGTAATGGATATCCTGACATGGGATCGGAAAAACTTTGGTAAACCTTTGTCAGGCAACACCATTCGCCGCTGCATCCACAGATGCAAGTTAAAGGGACAGTCAACACTAAAATTGTTATTGTTTAAAAACATAGATAAAGCCTTTACTACCCACCCCCCAGCTTTGCAAAACCAACATTGTTATATTAATATACTTTATAACATTGAAAACTCTAAATGTCTGCCTGTTTCTAATCCATTAAAGACAGCCTCTTATCACATGATTTTTATTTGCTTTTCACAACAGGAGACTGCTAGTTCATATGGGCCATATAGATAACATTGTGATCACGCCCGTGGCTTGTGGCAGACACTGCACTAATTGACTAAAATGCAAGTCAATAGATAATAACTAAAAGTCATGTGATCAGGAGGCTGTCAGAAGAGGCTTTAGATACAAGGTAATCACAGAGGTAAAAAGTATATTAATATAACTGTGTTGGTTATGCAAAACTGGGTATTGGGTAATAAAGGAATCAAACAATAAAACTTCTGGTGTAGACTGTCCCTTTAAGTATTTACTTTGCAAAGCAGAAGCCATACATTAACACTGTCCAGAGGTGCCCCCAACTTCTCTGGGCTCGGTCTCATCTGAGATGGACAGTATCACAGTGGAATGGTGTTTTGTGGTCCTACGAGTCAACATTTCAAATAGTTTTTGGAAAAAAACAGCCGTTGTGTTCTCCAGGCCAAAGAGGAAAAGGACCATACAAGCTGTTATCAGCATCAGGTCCAAAAGCCAGCATCTGTCATTGTATGGGGGTGTGCCAGTGCCAGTGCCCATAGCATTGGTAACTTGCACATCTGTGAGGGCACCATTAATGCAGAAAGATATGTAAACATTTTGAAACAACATATGCTGCCATCCAGACGTCGTCTTTACCAGGGACGTTCCGGCATTTTTCAGCAGGACAATGCCAAACCACATTCTGCCAGGATTACAAGCACATGGTTGTGAAAGCAGAGAGTGGGGATGATAGCATGGCCTGCCTGCAGTCCTGACCTGTTTCTGATTGAGAATGAGTGGCACATTATGAAGTGCAGAATAAGGCAACAAAGGCCCCGTACAGTTTGCGTAGCTGAATGGGGGAATATTCTGCTTGCTAAAATTAACCAACTAGTGTCTTCAGTGCCCAAATGCTTAATAAGTGTTATTAAAAGAAAAGGTGATGTTACACAGTGGTAAACAGTCAACTGTCCCAGCTGTGTTGCAGTCATCAGATTTGAAATGATTGTATATTTTCAAAATACATTAAATTCACAAAGTAAAACATCATATAATGTGTTAAAGGGACACTCAAGTCAAAATAACCTTTTATGATTCAGACAGAGCCTGGAGTTTTGTGACACTTTCTAATTTACTTCCATTATCAAATTTTGCACAGTCTTTTTATAGTCACACTTTCTGGGGAGAAAGATTCTACTGAGCATGTGCAGAAGCTCACAGGGTATACGTATACAAGTCTGTAATTGGCTGATGTCTGTCCCATGATACAGGGGCCCGGAAAATGGGAGAAAAAATGAATTTGTCAGAAAAAAAAATCTACTTCTTATTTGAAATTCAGAGTAGGGGGCCCATTTATCAAGCTCCGTATGCTCTGAGGAGGCGGACAGACATCACTGCATTTCAACACGATCGAATACGATTGGGTTGATTGACACCCCCTTGCTAGCGGCCGATTGCTTGCAAATCTGCAGGGGGCGGCGTTGCACCAGCAGCTCTCCGTATTCAGCAATGTATGTCGGACATGATTCGCTGATCGGATCATGTCGGACAGACACATAATAAAGAGGCCCCTAGGTGTTATTGCAATGTTTTTTTATTATGTACTTGTTTATTATGTAATTCTACTGCATTGAGTGGTCATTTAATATTTCAATATAGTACAGGGCGAACTGAATTTTCAAATGACTCTTTTTGTTAGTACAGTATATTGTGCCACAAATATTTAGCTTTTTAGTAATGAAATATTAGCTTCATTTGTTTCTCACAAATGCACAACTGCAGCAGACGTGTGGATAATAAGATTTAAGATAATATTTAGCAAGTTACTGAGTAGTAGATGGAAATGATAAAATTGTTTTCATCTGGCAGAGCTAACAAACTCTATTGTAGATGTCTGTATTCTTTGGCTTCGGTTTTTGACCATGTAAACAACGATTACAGAGCTATTATTAGCACCACATGTGTCACAGTAACAACTTGCCGCTGTCATTGTTGTAGGAATTCCATTAAAAAAAAAAGAACAGTGCATTTGAGAAGGTTATAAATGTCACAATATTGTCTTAAATGTTATTTATTTAATCATTTCCCATGGTAAAGCTATTTGGTTTTGACACATTCTGCATTTCATTTAAATGAAAGAAGTAAAAACTATACATACTGCCCTAGATTCAATAACTTTAGAGAAGTTATCAAAATATAGTCGCCAAGTGTGCATTTTGAAAGTATTTTTTTTTGATCATATAAAAACTAAATTGAACTTTTGAAATATTGTATCAAATATGTGAAAAAGCAGCAATTATGTACGATAAATAAAGGGTTAAAGCCACCCATTAGAGTAATGGCCAAACCATTAACTTACCATGAACCCAATCAAATAAAGACACAGAGCTGGGGTAAAGACCATATATGGTAATGTTATTAACAAATAACCATTATAGTCACAAAAACTCTAAACTCTTATGAAGAGATATCAGGGAGGCAGCACAAGAGAGACTAACTTAAAAACCCAAGCATTAGGAGGTCAGAGCCCAAAACATTGTATATACCCTAAAGCCCCTGCTAGCTCTGCCCTCCAAACATTTAGCAGACCAGACACCCTCTGAAGTCTTTAGCCAGCAGGGACACAGGGAGGGACAACCCACGCTCTGACTTAAGGTCCATTAGCTCTGCTTTACTCCTTCAAAACTCCAGTCAAAACCTTACCCTGACACCACCTGATAGGATGTTAGAATACCCTTCAATTCCTCTTCTAGCCATACCACGTAAGATTAACTAGTGAAGAAAAACTAAAAATGTAGACTTATAATGAGCTAGAATGATGAAACATTGTAAATAAAAAGAACAACAGAAGGGAGACAGAAGGGAAATCAGAACAAGATAAGTAGGAAACGAATAATAATAATTCCTTACCTTAGATACTTAAGGCATTCCAGTTAAAGGCCTTACACTTACATTTCATATTGAACCAATGATTGTTCTGGCTTATGAGGTAAACTCCTGCAATTCTATTGATGGACAGGAACATTAATCCTATAACAAAATATTGTTTTCATCATCACAGAAACACCTAGGGTATGCTTGTGTGTATGTAAGAAAATGTGGTCATGGGATATGTTCCAAGTCTAGTCTGAGAGTGCAGTCCCCTTCCCTGTTTTGTATATGTCTAGGGTGATTACATAAGCCTGTGCACCCTTCACTTGTTCCCATTTTGTTGGATTGAGAGCTTGCATTGTGTGGCTGTTTTAGGGTCCCAGGTTTTGGAAGGGACCTTGACATGGTACCTGGACTTGTCCCTTTTGGCCAAATGCGATAACTAACTCTTCCAGTTTTGCTTTTAATCTTAGCTGAGGTGCTTGTAAGTGAGTGCTGGACTTTCTCTGTGTGTTGTGTGTATATATATTGTATGTATATATATATATATACTGTATATATATCATACAATCACTCTATAAACCCATACCAAATACACTGCATATATAATTTGAGGAAAATATGCTAATAAAATAGTTTTTTTACCATTTGCCAATAAAAAAAAATGTCCCCGGATTTCATTTTAAAAATCTGGTCACCTTAACCTAGGGCTAAATTACAAGTGGTGCACAATCAATAGAGCAGGGTACATTATCTTTTGACAAAACTCACACAAAGAATAACACACTCTCCTATGTGTGAATGGTTAAATATTTTTAGGGCACCCTAAAACTTAAATGGATAGAGCAGGGAGTGTTATTAGTGTACTCATTGCGCTCTGATTAAAAGTGCTGAGTTAAGTGCTATACTCAAGCTCAATCCAAAATATCACTGTAAAATCATTAAGCTGTTGTGAGAAAAAAAAAAGGAAAGTTGGCAACTTTTCTTAACATTCTGGAAACCGTATTCTTGTAAGGAAGAGTATGTTTTATTGCTGTGTCTGAGCACACTACAATTCCTGTAAGTATCACTGATGCAGTACAGTTCTCTTTTCTGCAAAACCTCAATTTATGCTAACACCCGAATATGGGCTAGATTACAAGTGGAGCACTAATTTATCACGCACTGTAAACCTATAACAAGTGGCTGGTTATTGCTACCTTTCTGCAAAACCTTCATTTATGCAAACACCCGAATATGGGCTAGATTACAAGTGGAGCACTAATTTATCGTGCACCATAAACGTATAACAAGTGGCTAGTTATTGCCATTACTTCGCCCAGAAAACTGTTGCAATTGCAAATGTTTAGGCATTCTCATGTTTATTTTGTTTGTATTGGTATGACACAAAAAAGTGGAGAAAAAAAAGCCAAATCTGACATATTTCATGCAAAAATAAAATAATGAACTGAACAGCATTATTGGCACCTTCTCCAAATTTTAAGAATTAATTGTATTCCAAGTTTGTGATGCTCCTGTACTTTGTAATTAAACTCAATTAACAGGTGCTGACCATATAGAAATCACGGGTACGATTACATATACAGCGCAGGCTTCGGCACAAGTGTTGAAACCCACGCTGCCCGTAATTTCCTCTCCCACATCGGGGTATTACATATACTGCACCGTTAGATGCTAGACTGGCATAAGTAGGACAAACTTGCGATCTTCTGAAATGTGCGCAAATACACATTTTAGTAGTTGTAAGTAACTTACTCCAGTCTTGTATCCACGGAAAGTGTCAATAAAGAGTAGTTTTATGCAAATTAGGTCAACAAGCGTAAAAACAAACCCGGAATTCAAATAAAAATGCGACACGTAATTATGATATTCAAATTCAAATATAAACCCATGCGCAGCCGCCATTTTCTTCAGTGTGTTTAGATTGTTTGTTGAGCTACAACACACTACACTGGAGTGGAGGATTAGTGAGAGTAGAGAGAGAAGTGCAAACAGAGGAGTTAGTTAGGTCGCATTGTTGTTGAGTAAGCTTGTACACTTACACATATTCTTACATATTGCACACATTACATACATACATACATATACAAATACACCACACTTATTTTTCTAACACCTCACACATATTTTATTTTAGTTTTACAGTGTGATAGGCTGAGTGTTTGGTTGTGATTGTGTGTGATTGAACTTGGAGTGTGAGTGTGTGATTTAGTGTGAGGATGGCAGGGAGAGGTAGGGAGGAGGGGAGGAGGGGAGATGAATGGCAGGGAGAGGAGTATTGGAGAGGACAGGAGGAGCAGTGGGGATAATGGGAGGGAAGATGCCCGAGAGCCCCAGAGAGCAGGCACATCCAGGAGAGGGACAGAGGGTGTACATGGGGACAGAAGGGGGGAGGAGGGAGAGGATAGGGAGGAACCCACACCAGGGACATCACAGGGAGGAAGCCAAGTGGCCATGGAGGATGAGAGGCTGAGATGTCCCAACTTCTCATTTGCGGAAAATGTTGCCCTTGTCCAGGCCATAATGGACAATTACAGTGCCCTCTTCGGGCAGGAGAAGGGCAAAGGCATTGCCAAAAAGTGAAAAATGGCATGGTTGGCAGTAGAGGATGCCGTCAACAGTGTGGCCCCGCAGAGGAGGACTGTTGAGGGCCTGAAAAAGCACTGGAATGACTGAAAGAGGCGGGTCAAGGAAAAGATAGGGCAGGAAGCTATGCACCAGAAGGGAACAGGTGGTGGTCCATCCCTGGATATAGAGTATAATACCTGTAGGAGATGATACGCAGGTCCCTGGGTATCACAGCAGTCCGTGGACTTCCAGGGGCTTGTGACTCAGGGGCTGCAACCACAGCACAGCATGCTGGTGAGTAACATCCCACACAACAGTATTATATGTATTTGAGATATAACATCCTTTAATATCACACATTAATGTATACGATGAGGAGCATGGTATTTGGCATACTAACAAAAACATCTACAATTATATTGACATTACTGCTACTTAACACAATGCAATTCATGATATGAGGTGGAATAGTGCAATACTAACATGTCTCAGAGTAACACAGGCCACAAGCCACATGTAATTGTATGCCCACATGGACATATATCTAACTGTACTAATCACTCACATCCTTTGACTCCTCCACAGAACCTCCTGTGACGAGGATGCAAACATCAATGCCACCACCACCACCACCAGTCTTCAGTCAACCGGAAGAACAGTATGCTGCCAGGCATGAGCATGGCTTCAGTTGAGGACCCAGGAGTGATGCCACCCCCATTGGCATATGACCCCTGGCAAGATTCCTGGCCAGAGGAATATACTTCCTTTGAATTTGAGGGGGAGCCAAGACAGCCACAAAGGGTCCATGTATTTACCACCCCCCACAACACAATCTCATGTCAGTCATGGATTTTACCCACAGACTATGTCACAAGAAGTGCCAATTGGAGAGGCTGAGTGGTCACACACTGGTCATCAGTGGGACTATCAATCAACCATGAGAGCACCCCCATCCTCATCCATGGGACGACCTCTCCCATCCTCATCCATGGGATGACCTCCCCATCCTCATCCATTGGACAAGCTCCACCATCTGCAGGTGGAAATATATCCAAAACTACAGCTGCACCTCAAGCACCATCAGATGCAGCTGAACCTGCCCCATGAGCAACAGTAGCTGCAGGTGAACATGCCCCACAAGCACAAGTAGCTGCAGGTGAACATGCCCCACAAGCACCAATAGCTGCAGGTGAACATGCCCCACAAGTACCAGTAGCTAAAGGCGAACATGCCCCACAAGCACCAGTAGCTGCAGGTGAACATGCCCCACAAGCACCAGTAGCTGCAGGTGAACATGCCCCACAAGTACCAGTAGATGCAGGTTAACATGCCCCACAAGCACCAGTAGATTCAGGTGAACATGCCCAACAAGCACCAGTAGATGCAGGTGAACATGCCCAACAAGCACCAGTAGATGCAGGTGAACATGCCCCACATGTACCAGTAGATGCAGGTTAACATGCCCCACAAGCACCAATAGATGCAGGTGAACATGCCCAACAAGCACCAGTAGATGCAGGTGAACATGCCCAACAAGCACCAGTAGATGCAGGTGAACATGCCCCACAAGCAGATGCAGGTGAACATGCCTAACAAGCAACTAGAAGCCCTGTTGGATGCATTGTATTCTCCCCTTGGTGAGGAATACATTGCAATCCAGAGGAGGCTCATAACAAGCACTGAGAGCATACAAAGAGGCCAAGAGAGGTTCTTCAGGAGGCAAGAGAGGATACAACAACGTAGCATAGAGCTGCAGAGGGACATGGCAGCATCATTAAGTGCAAGTGTTCAGAACCAATCACAGATGATGCAAATTCTGTCTGATATGCAGATGCAGATGGACAATAGATGGAGAGAACAAAATCAACTCTTGGGTGTGTTGGTTGAGCACTTTACACACCAGCAGGACACTGCCTCCAGTCTATCATCTGTGGCCAGCACACCAGCAGAAACACCAGAATCTTCTAAAACCAGGAAAACAAGGAAATACACTACAGGCACCTCCGCTCCCTCATCCAAGAAGCCAAAAAAAAAAAAAAAATATTATTAAAGTTCACCATAAACATTGTCCTCTGTTATTTACTATGTCATTGTCATACACATTCATGTAAGGTGTGTTTTATTACACTAATATTGTTAAAACATATAATATGACCTGTGTGGAAATGGCAATAACAACAGGTAATATTATCATGTTTATGACATATTCTTGTACTTTAACTCACATCCACAATAGTTGTTTATGAAGGGTACATATAGTAATATTCACTTCTAAGATGTAAATCAATGTATCTCACATCCAATATAAATTGACACATGGGTATATATAATACTGATGTTACTGATAGTTGTGCATTATCAGTTGTTTTAAGGCTGCAGGTGAGAGGTTGTGTTGTTTGTGATTTGTTTGACACAATTGCAAAGAGGCGGCCTTCAAGGTCTTAGAAATTATCATATGAGCCATTCTAGGTCTTTCAACTAAGAATACCAAGAGAACAAAGCAAAATTGGTGTTAGAATTAAATTGGAAAGTTGTTTGAAATGACATGTCCTATTTGAAACAAGAAGGTTTTCTTTGGACTTGACTGTCCCATTATATATTGTAGCATCAATGCCAAGCTGTGTTAACAGTAGAATAAATTACACTCCCAATGGGTTCTAAAGAGATAAAGGTAATACAATTGTGATTTTCCACTGTTCTCTCCAAGTATTGGTGACTGTTTTAAGAAGAAATATAAAGTAAATAAGCAAGTATATGTACACAATGTGATAAAGTAATGAGATATGATTATACCTACAAGCTCCATGCATTTGATTAGGTTGTGGCTTCAAAATACAAAATCAGCTATTTCAAATACACAAATAAAGCTTAAAAAAACAAATCTCATGGTATACTGTCCCTTTAATTATTTGAGATGCTGCTTAAATGTATGTGTTTGTTAAGGCTTCCAGGGAGTTAGGTTGTTTTTTTAGTCAGTGCAAGGGTTGCTGCACCTGCAATGTGTGGCGAGATGAGAATGGAATAGATTTTCTGAATTCTGCATGCGTACGTCCTTACGCTGTATATTGGATATCAAATTGCGCGGCTGTTCTATGTTAATCTATGGCAGAAAAAAATACGGCAGACGGGTGAAATATACGCGCATATGTAATGGAGCCCCACACAGGCAACCAGTTAAAATGGTGAAAAATTGACTCAACCTTTCTGTTGTGTGTCTTTGTGTGCCACACTGAGCATGGAGAAGCAAAAGAGCAGCAAATAATTGTCTGAGGATTTGAGAACAAAAATTGTGGAAAAGCATGGACAATCTCAAGGTTACAAGTCCATCTCCAGAGATCTTAATGTTCCTGTGTCCACGGTGTGCAACATTGTCAAAACGTTTATTGCCCATGGCACTGTAGCTAATCGACATGGACAAAAGAGAAAAATTGATTAAGGATTGCAACAAAGGATTGTTCAAATGGTGGATATAGAACCTCGATCAACTTCCAGACAAATTCAAGCTGACCTTCAGGTACAGGCTACAAATGTGTCAGCTCGTACTATACATCACCATCTGAATGAAAAGGGACGCTATGGTAAGAGATCCAGGATGACCCCACTGCTGACACAGAAACATAAAAAAGCCAGATTGGAGTTTGCCAAAACTTACCTGAGGAAGCCAAAATACTTTTGGGAGAATGTGCTGTGGATAGACGAAACAAAATTACAGCTTTTTGGTAAAGCCCATCATTCTACTGTTTTCAGAAAAAGAAATGAGGCCTTTAATGAAAAGAATACAGACACTACAGTCAAACATGGTGAAGGTTCACTGATTTTTTTGGGATTGCTTTGCTGCTATAGGCACTGTATGTCTTGACTGTGTGCATGGCATTATGAAATCTGAAGATTACCAAAGAATTCTGCAATGTAGGGCCCAGTGTAAAAAAGTTGGGTCTCCATCAGAGGTCATGGGTCTTACAGCAGGACAATGACCCAACGCACATGTCAAAAATCACCCAGAAATGGTTTAAGACAAAGAGCTGGAGAGTACTGAACTGGCCAGCAATGAGTCCAGTTCTCAATCCCATAGAGCACATGTGAAGAGATCTCAAAACAGCAGTTGGGAAAAGGAACCCTTCCAATCTGAGAGACCTGGAGCAGTTGATAAAAGAAGAGTGGTCCAAAATTCCAGTAGAGAGATGTAAGAAACTCATTGATGGTTACAGGAAGCAATTAATTTCAGTTATTTTTTCTAAGGGGTGTGCCACCAAATATTAAATTGAGGGTGCCAATAATTTTATCCAGTCCATTTTTGGAGTTTTGCGTGGAATGTGTCAGATTTGGCTTTTTCTCTCCACTTTTTTGTGTCATACCAATACAAACAAAAGAAATATAAATGAGAATGCCTAAACATTTGTAATTGCATCAATTTTCTGGGCAAAAAGGGTGCATTATCTGACAGAAATGCAGGGGTTCCAATATTTTTGACCATGACTGTATGTTTATATATGTATAAATATGTATTTGTATGTTAATATGTGTATATACTGTATGTCTGTTAATACTTATATGCATATATACAGTATATATATATATATATATATATATATATACATGTAGACACATAAAAGCATTTATATATATATATATATATATATATATATACAGGTAGCCCTCAGTTTACGCCGGGGTTAGGTTCCAGAAGGAATGGTTGTAAATTGAAGCCCAGTTTATAATGTAAGTCAATGGGAAGTGAGGGAGTTAGGTTCCAGGCCCCTCTCAAAATTGTCATAAGTAACACCTAATACATTATTTTTAAAGCTTTGAAATGAAGACTTTAAATGATAAACAGCATTATAAACCTAAAAATATACTGTAGATTGTATCATCATCAAACTAAGTTTAATAAACAAAAACATTTGCTAAACCTCACCTAATGAAATTATCACACAAACACAGACTGTATCATCATCAATCTAAGTTTAATGAACAAAAACAAAATCACACAACAGACTGTATCATCATCAAACTAAGTTTAATGTAGAAAAACGTTTTTTTACTTGCATTTTTCTGCAGCTAAGGGAAGTGGCTGCTAGATCTTGTTCCTTTAAAAACGGCTCCATTGCTCAGGTCTGGTTATACACTTATTAGCCTGCCTGTGTTTAATCACACAACAGACTGCATCATCATCAAACTAAGTTTAATGAACAAAAACGTTTTTTACTTGCCTTTTCCTGCAAACAGTTCTCTGCATTGAGTCTGCAGCTAAGGGAAGTGGCTGCTAGATCTTGTTCCTTTGAAAGCTGATCCTTTGATCATGTCTGGCTTGCTTTTCTTTGCATGTGTTTGCTGCAACACAAGCGGACAGCTCCATCTACTGGCTATTTTAATGTATGCATGTGCTAATGCTTTTAATAGCAGTCAATGCTTTTCAATAGCAAAAAAAAGGGCGTTATTCTGAAACGGCGCAAATTGAACCGTCGTAAACCGAGGGCCACCTGTATATATATATATATATATATATATATATATATATATATATATATAAATATCTATTGATGTATATATACATATATATTTATATTTAGACGTGTATTTATGTATCTCTATTTTACAACCCTTTGCAGCCTTTTTTCTAGCACCTCAGACCTTATATCTTAGAACCCTTTTAACTTTGGATTGCAGTTTAAATTTTTTTTATTTGTTATTAGATGGTGTTCTTATGAGTGTAACTGTACTTGTACATGTATGTTTGATGTGTTTTATACAACTTTTTATTCAAGCGTAACAATTAACCAGAGCTTTGAAGTTGTGCTAACCCTATGCGCGTTAAATTCAATTGTGCTTAAGAGAACGCATTTACTTTCAAACTTGTATTATGCACAAAACCTATGACGCGCACAAACACCCGTGATAAACCCAATAAGCTTGTGCGCAACACTTAGTGCGACACTTGTAATTTGCCCCTAAGAGAACTAAATAACTTAAGAGCAATGCCCTATAAAAGGGCATTTGTTGGTGTAGGTTTTAGTGTTAGCATAGGGTTTTTAATTTTAGGGTGGGCTTTTTTTAAGGGCTCTTTAGTTTTAGGATAGCTGGTGTTTTTTTTTTAATTTTGGTAATGCTTTGTTTTTTGTTTTTTAATGTGTTTTTTTTTTTTATCTGTACTTTTAGTGTTAGGTGTCTGGGGTGGGATTAGTTGTTAGGTAGTTAAAGGGATAGTAAAGTCCAAATTAAACTTTCATGATTCAGATAGGGCATGCAATTTTAAACAACTTCCTTATTTACTTTTATCATCAAATCTGCTTTGTTCTCTTGTTATTTTTAGTTGAAAGCTAAACCTAGGTAGGCTCATATGCTAATTTCTAAGCCCTTTAAGGCCGCCTCTCATCTAAAAGCATTTAACAGTTTTTCACAGCTAGATGGCATCTGTTCATGTGTGTTGTATAGATAACATTGTGCTCATGCACATGGAGTTATTTAAGAGTCAGCACTAATTTCCTGACATTCAAGTCTGTCAAAAGATCTGAGATAAGGAGGCAGTCAGCAGAAGCTTAGATACAAGGTAATTACAGAGGTAAAAAGTATATTTCTATAACAGTGTTGGTTATGGATAACTGGGGGATGTTAAATAAAGGAATTATCTATCTTTTTAAACAATAACATACTTGGGGGCATATGTATCAAGCTCCGAAAGGAGCTTGATGCCCCGTGTTTCTGGAGAGTCATCAGACTCGCCAGAAACAGCAGTTATGAAGCAGCGGTCACAAAGACCGCTGCTCCATAACCTGTCCGCCAGCTCTGAGCAGGCAGACAGACATCGCCGCAAATCAACCCGATCGTGTACGATCGGGTTGATTGACACCTCCCTGCTGGCGGCCGATTGGCCGCGAGTCAGCAGGGCGCGGCGTTGCACCAGCAGCTCTTGTGAGTTGGGTTGGGATGGTTTTTAGGTTAATAGAATGGGGAGTTTCTTGAGGGGGGGGGTTTGAGGCGGTATAGCTGTTAAGTGATGTAGAGGTATAAAATCATGGGCTAGCGGCGGTTTAGGGGTTAACAGGTTAGGAAGTTTATTACGGTGGACTATTATAGTAAGATTGGGGAACAAAAAAGGGGGTTTGTGACATTTAAGTCAAGTGTAGAATTATACACTGAATTAATCAAATAGCAAATGGAATTAAATTACACTTTATTAACAAATATGCTTTAAACAGACGTTACTAATAGGAGATGCTGATAAGGATATCAAGTCCTGGGTCTAATAACCTCTGGATTGTAATTCCGGTAAACAAAACCAGCATTCACCCACTGGTAATAACACAAGTAAAAAATGGGTAGTATACTGGGCTAATAGAAAATGGGAAAAGTCACTTCCATATTTCTGTAATTTGCAGCCTCTGTTCTATAGCACCCAATAATTAAAAAATGTAATAAAGAAAGGGCTAGTGGACTCGGTTTGCGTGTCTGGTCTCTAAGCTTGAATTAAATCAATTGTAAGGGATTAGGCTAGTTTGCAGGAACTATGCCCTGACGAGGTCACGTTCTGTGATGGAAACGCATTGGTGGGCGTGGCCTCGGTGCAACAGCGTGTTTAACCTAAACTGGTCTATACACATACAATACCTTAAAGTTGTGATAGCGGTCTTCACGCTTAATACCGCCATAGAGTTTACAGTATATGTGGGAATGTTGATACAATGTTTTGTCCTTATTAAGTTTATATGCTATTACGCTATATCTTAAGTTACTAAGTAGCGCTATACTTTGAGTCCTAAGGACAATTTGTATCTAATATAGTCAATATATTTAGCTGACAGCTAAATTCTACCACTAGCCACTATATATACTTGCAATTATCTCTGAATGGAAGGTACTGTATGTGTGAAAAGTTCTGAACGATAGGGACTACAGCTAGAAATCGGCTGACTCTGTTAAATCAGAGCAGTACGCAGGTAGGAGGACGCCCTTGAGCGCATAGCTAGCCTTAAGCAGTGTGTGAATACGTGAGTTTAACAATAGTTATTCCTATAATTCCTGCAAACTAGCCTAATCCCTTACAATTGATTTAATTCAAGCTTAGAGACCAGACACGCAAACCGAGTCCACTAGCCCTTTCTTTATTACGTTTTTTAATTATTGGGTGCTATAGAACAAAGGCTGCAAATTACAGAAATATGGAAGTGACTTTTCCCATTTTCTATTAGCCCAGTATACTACCCATTTTTTACTTGTGTTATTACCAGTGGGTGAATGCTGGTTTTGTTAGGATTACTGGAATTACAATCCAGAGGTTATTAGACCCAGGACTTGATATCCTTATCAGCATCTCCTATTAGTACCGTCTGTTTAAAGCATATTTGTTAATAAAGTGTAATTTAATTCCATTTGCTATTTGATTACGGTGGACTATTGGCGGGAAGGGGTTAATAGGTTAGGAAGTTTATAGTGGTGGACAATTGGCGGTATAGGAGTTAATAAGTTAGGAAGTTTATTGAGGCTGGCTATTGGCGGTTTTGGGGTTAATTGGTGTAGGGTTAGTTTGTGGTGGTAGGTTATGTCTGTTTAGAGGTGGATTGGTATATTTATTAGGCTTACAGTAATGTTGGCACTTTTGGATATTTCGCCGACTTTCTCAACATTACGTTAGACCTCTTTTGAATATATTGTCTCCTCGCAGCACTTTCCATCATCAGGGCCTTAGTCTCTCAGAAATATTGTGGAAGCATCCGGCGGCAGAAGTCAACTCGGCAGGTGTCAGTTTTCTGAGAATATTGTTAATTGGAACCCATGCTTTGTGAAATTTTCTTATACCTGGAATTCTCTCACACTTATCAAACTTGTCCTTGAGTTTCAGTTCATAGATATCAGTTACTTCCTGCTTCTTTTGTTTTTGTTTTGTAGCATGTAGGACACAGTGACCTATCAGGGACAAGTTTTAGAGGATAGTTATTTTCATTTGATATGTGCTCTAGTAACATTTCTTGTAGTCCCTTTGTCAGAGTTTTTTATATATATATATTCAAAGGGATTACAACAACTGTCACCAAATAGGTGATGCTATTTCAATTGAAATTAGTTTTCATGGTACTTAAAAACATATGTAACATTACATACTGTCCTTGAACACTGTAACTCATTTTCTTCTGAGCTTTAGTCACCTACTGCTTTCATCACAGGATAAACAACATCATAGCTATGTTTATGACACTGTACATTTGTAGAAAAAACAATTGAACATTGTATTTCTGTATTTGGATAAAATCTATTTACGCATCACTTGAAACTGACACACTTTGGCTCCTAGAATGTAACTCATATGAATGCTGACAACACGACAAGCTTGGTCCACAAACTTCTAGGTTTGAGCATGCCCAAACATGTAGAGGCGAGTCTTACTGCCCTAATGTCATGTTTGTGCCTGTACCAACATGATAGATCACACTTCACTGTTGCCAATATAAAATGTAGTAACATTTTAGAGCTCATTGACAATCATAAACATAATTACTATAAAATACTTTTCATTTTTATTAGAAAAACATGCAGTGATTAAATATGTCCCCCCTGATCTTACGGAATAATGGCTCTGTGGCTTGTGTCTATGATGACCAGTAGTGATAAAACTTGATTGTTGATATGTTTTTTCTTCCACCGACCTGGACCAAGAACATAAATCAAGATATCTGCTGAGGACAAATCATGGGTTCTCATGAACAATGTTCTCACAAAATTGACACCTGCCAAGTGGACTACGACCACCTGATACTCCCACAACATTTACGAGAGACTAATCAAGCATGCAGTTTGAACTTTTGGTGTGTAAATAATAAACATAATTACTATAAAATACTTTTCATTTTTATTATTTGTTATGCATATCTTAAATTTCTAAAAATGCATGAGTAAAGTAGGCTTTTCCCCAGATTTATACTAGACCAAGTTCTGTAACCAGTGGCATCTCAAACTCAAGTTTACAGCAGAATGCTACCATAGTGGAATCTGTAAAAAGTTCACCAGAGAGACAATCAACACTATGCTGCCGATTTATGAAAGTGCAAGCGGACATCAATAAATGCAGACAGCGTACGTGGTCGGCATTTATCATTGCACAAGCAGTCTTGTGAACAGCTTATGCAATGCCGCCCCCTGCAGATTGGCCTCTAGCAGGGGGTGTCAATCAGCCCAATCGTATAGGATCGGGCGGATTGATGTCTGCAGCCTCAGAGCAGGCGGACAACTTATGGAGCAGAGGTCTTGTAATGTGCTAAAGACATCAGTTTTTGATCCAAGGAGCTAGGACCACACTGAGATGAGATATTGAGGTCTCTGTATAACCAAAATTTGCCTGCACCATGACACAAAGATGGACGACGTGGTTAAGCCAAGTCAAATAAAATTTAAAATTTGGTGGTTTTGCAATACCAATACGATCACTCAAAAAAATTAGGAAAATAAAAATTGGTCAAGAAACCAGATTGATAATTATTGGACCACTTGAGATGGATTGACCCTACAAAAATCTTTACACTTAAATTACTATTTTTTTTAACTGGGCTAAAGCTATGCATGAATATTTTACTAACATGACTCCAGAAAGAAGTGACACTGCATACATGGAGGCAATGTGTTAATTCTTTGTGGAGACTGGCATATTTGTAAATGAGTGACATTACAACAGGATGTACATTAATGAAGAAAGCAGAAAAGAGTAAGTAATGCTAACTGCAGAAGACCACTTCTCTATATCTTATGGGCACTAAAGGGGATGAAAATGTATTTATGAAGCATTGGTAAAAAAATAATAAATATCTGCTTCTACAGGTATAGGAAGATGAAATTACTGATCCGTCAATTACAAACACAGAGAGGGTTTTCTAGCACACAGAGGGTTAAAGGCATTAGTTTAAGAAAAACCAAGTATGCCAAATGCCACCTTTCCCAGGTCCCATTGGTCATCCAATAAAATTCCAGCTCCATGAGTTCAGCTTTCAAAATCTGACCACAACACACAATGTCAAATGTAGTTAGAAGGGATTTCTTTTATATAACCAAATATGTTGGTGCTCTACAAATAAATGATTATGATGATGATGCTGATGATAATAATAATTTTCCAAAGAGCTAGTTGATGTGGAGATGACATGTAATAGATAATTTTGAGAATGTCATGTTTCCAGCATTTACCCCTTCTTGAAAAATGTTTAACTGTTCCAGAGTCCTGAAACTTTTCACTTACTGTCCTGACTGATATTTTAAAACAAATATATATGTATGTTTTATATCAATTACATGACCTATGTTGGTCAAAAACCAACTGTCTTCTTTCAGTTGAAAGCTCTTTGGTTTTAACCATGATGAGGGATAAAAAGGAAATCTGCAAGTGTGTATATAATTTCCCAGTAAATCGCTACAAATGTTAATCCCTCAGGGAAATATATTATTAATAATATCCCAGTCTATTTAATATACCCACTTGCTCCATCTATGAATATAAATCAATTTCTCCCCGTGGAGTAACAATATATACAAAAAGCTAATACTGGAAAGAAAAAAAGGAAAGATATTTGAAAAGACCAAAACCTAGGATACCACAACATAGAAATGAACTTTTAATAATACCAATAAAATTAAGTAAGGATTAAAAAATGTTTAAAAAACAAAACAAAAAAAAGATTTCTTTCTTTCAGCTGTGTGTGGAGCATAGAAGTCTCATTAACATAGCCCAACCATCCTTATCTAAACTTTTTACTGTACAACCATCCAGCTGGTGAGACATTCTCTATGTCATGGGACCAGTCCAGGGCTCATCACATTACTAGGGGGTCCTCAGATCTGATAGCAGGTGTCCTCCCGGCCTTCCCGCATCCCTGACATTTTCTGGTGCACGCTGGTGCAAACGCACCTCAGCACCAATGATGTGCCACAATCTCACCCAAAAGACCAGTCCACCTCACATCACAATAGCTCTTGGCTCAACCCTGATGTGCGTTTCACCGATTAGAGTTTTCTTAAAGGCCTTTAAAGAAAGGAACGGATCTGCTAAAAGTTCAATTTATTTAAAAAAATCATTTGAAAATAACATGGCTCACATGGAATAAAGACAATAAAAACAAGCATGGACATGCCAGGTACGTCTTACGCGTTTCGGATTTAATCATAGACTGAGAAGCCATTATCACATGTGCGATATTTAAACACACACCTTCTTCTCTATTGGTTGATCAAATGTCCATGCTATGGGGCCTATCTATCAAGCTCCGTACAGAGCTTAAGGGCCCGTGTTTCTGGAGAGCCTCCAGGCTCGCCAGAAAAACCAGTTATAAAGCAGCGGTCTAAAGACCGCTGCTCCATAACCCTGTCCGCCTGCCCTGCAATTCAACCCGATCGAGTACGATCGGGTTGATTGACACCCCCTGCTGGCGAACGATTGGCCGCGAGTCTGTAGGGGGCAGCGTTGCACCAGCAGCTCTTGTGAGCTGCTGGTGCAATGCTGAATACGGAGAGCGTATTGCTCTCCACATTCAGCAATGTCTGTCGGACCTGATCCGCACTGTTGGATCAGGTCCGACAGACATTTGTTAAATAGGCCTCAATATGTCAATGCTTGAAAGCTTAAAGTGACCTACACACTAAATAACACTTATAGATTGTGTATCTTGTATTGGTTAAATATCACCATATTTGTAGCATGCATATCTCAAACGCACAATTACATCACATTGCTACATTATAAATCCCAAATCCATTGGCATCATGTTTATTGTATGAGTCCTAGTAACAGACTATTCAATATAACTGTGCTAAATTGATGATCATACAAATATCGCACAGCTTCTTCCGGTCACCAAACCGAACCGTACAGTAAAGTACAATAATCATAAATCTGTGGTCAATTTATGCACCTTCGGTAAGTGATGAAAAATCGGTGTCACTGGGTCACTTACATATAGATATTGAAGGTCACCTCATCAATAACACCTAATTCCACTCCATCATCTAGCAGACTTTTTAGTTCTCTCTGAAACTGTCAAGTGGGGTTACTAGACAGGGTTAAATAGACTTTCCGATCTGTGAGTTGTCTAAGGGCCATGCTAACATTGTCCTTGTCCATCACCACTATAGAGCCACCCTTGTCTGACTGTTTTATAATAATGTTGTCTCTATCGTTGAGCTTCTGAAGTCCTGCCTTCTCACTAGTTGTTAGGTTGCCCCTATTGTATTGCTTATTTTTACTTAGTTCCGGTAAATCCTCTTCCACTCTTTTGTGGAATGTTTCCAAAACTGATCCCCTTACATAAGTAGAGTAACAAAGAGACTTAGGTTTGAAACCATTATGGGACCCAAATTCTGAGGTGCCCTGCATGCTCTCACATTCTAGCTGATATAGATCTAGAAAACTAGATGCATCTTTAAAGTCGTCTATCCAAGAACTCTATTTCGTCCATGGAATCCAACATCTTTTCTGGCCCCCTCTTGGTTCCATCATGGAAGAAGATGTTCTTGAGAGTTAGTGTATGAATAAACAAATTCAAATCCACAATAGTATCAAAGACATTGAAATCCCTGGACAGGACAACATTAAGACCCAATTGTTGGACTCTAATCTCCTCTTTACTAAGGATAACAGAAGATAAATTAATAACTTTCAAATATTGTATTTGTTCTGCCTGGCCCTCCTCTGGGGCCTTTCGTCTTTCTGCCTTTGCAGCTGGCACCCCCCTGCCCCTCTCCCTCCTCCTCCTCCTTCTCCTGCAACTCCTTCCTAAAAAACCTGGTTACTAGGTACTTGGCCCACAATGAAGCTCTCAGATTCTAACAATCTGTTATATCTATTCCTCAGACCAGATCTAGTCGGAGGCTTTAATATGCTAAGTGCAGCCTATGGCTGGGAAGTGGATAGATTGGGGTCCCCATTAATCATACTCGGGGCAAACTCTGTATTTATAAAGCCCTCCTCCTCTGCGGAGGGGCCACTTGACATAAGTTCAAAAAAGTTCTGGACTTCACCCTTATCATTTGAGTCTGGATCAGTATCTGGAAAGGTGACTTGTTTCCTGCTGGATTGTTCCAAATGATCATCACGTTTGTTGTGGTTTCCCCTCTTGTTCTTCTTCTTGCTTCTATTCTTCCTGTTAGTTGATGCATTCCATAGATAAACTCTATTTTTTGCATAATCCTCAGTCCACAAATCTGCAAGGGGTGGTATTCCACAAGCAGTTCTGGTGAACTGCTTGTGCAATGATAAATGCCAACAGCATAAGCTCTCGGAATTTATCGATGTGCAGCGGACATGATACGCCACATTGTATCATGTCCGCTCACACTTTGATAAATATGCCCCTATCTATCATCTATCTATCTATCTATCTATCTATCTATCTATCTATCTATCTATCTATCTGTCTGTCTGTCTGTCTGTCTGTCTGTCTATCTATATCATTTGTCTATCATCTATCTAATCTGTCTGACTGCCTATCTGTCTGTCTATCATCTATTTATCTATCATCTATCTATCTATCTATCTATCTATCTATCTATCTATTTGTCTGTCTGTCTGTGACTCTTCCTGCCTGTCTGTCTGTCTGTCTGTCTGTCTATCTATCTAACTAACTATCTATCTATATCTATCTATCTATCTATCTATCTATCTATCTATCTATCTATCTATCAATCTATCTATCTATCATAATAATAATAATATATATATTGACAACTAAATTGCTTAGAATGTAATTTCAGTTGACTGCTTAGATATTATCACCAAATTTCAATGAATCTCTGCTAAGTTTGCCCTTAACTTTTTCTTTACTGCATCAATGACGTCTTAACAGGAATCTAAACATTATGAGTCACATTAGTTGTCTATGACATACCGGTGTATGTCAATGCTTGAAAGCTTAAAGTGACCTAAACACTAAATAACACTTATAGATTGTGTATCTTGTATTGGTTAAATACCACCATATTTTTAGCATGCATATCTCATAGGCACAATTACATCACATTGCTACATTATAAATCCCAAATCCATTGGCATAATGTTTATTGTATGAGTCCTAATAACAGACTATTCAATATAACTGTGCTAAATTGATGATCATACAAATATCGCACAGCTTCTTCCGGTCACCAAACCAAACCGTACAGTAAAGTGCAATAATCATAAATCTGTGGTCAATTTATGCACCTTCGGTAAGTGATGAAAAATCGATGTCACTGGGTCACTTACATATAGATATTGAAGGTCACCTCATAAATAACACCTAATTCCACTCCATCATCTAGCAGACTTTTTAGTTCTCTCTGAAACTGTCAAGTGGGGTTACTAGACAGGGTTAAATAGACTTCCTGATCTGTGAGTTGTCTAAGGGCCATGCTAACATTGTCCTTGTCCATCACCACTATAGAGCCACCCTTGTCTGACTATTTTATAATAATGTTGTCTCTATCGTTGAGCTTCTGAAGTCCTGCCTTCTCACTAGTTGTTAGGTTGCCCCTATTGTATTGCTTATTTTTACTTAGTTCCGGTAAATCCTCTTCCACTCTTTTGTGGAATGTTTCCAAAACTGATCCCCTTACATAAGTAGAGTAAAAAATATACTTAGGTTTGAAACCATTATGGGACCCAAATTCTGAGGTGCCCTGCATGCTCTCACATTCTAGCTGATATAGATCTAGAAAACTAGATGCATCTCTAAAGTCGTCTATCCAAGAACTCTATTTCGTCCATGGAATCCAACATCTTTTCTGGCCCCCTCTTGGTTCCATCATGGAAGAAGATGTTCTTGAGAGTTAGTGTATGAATAAACAAATTCAAATCCACAATAGTATCAAAGACATTGAAATCCCTGGACAGGACAAAATTAAGACCCAATTGTTGGACTCTAATCTCCTCTTTACTAAGGATAACAGAAGATAAATTAATAACTTTCAAATATTGTATTTGTTCTGCCTGGCCCTCCTCTGGGGCCTTTCAATCTTTCTGCCTTTGCAGCTGGCATCCCCCTGCCCCTCTCCCTCCTCCTCCTCCTTCTCCTGCAACTCCTTCCTAAAAAAACCTGGTTACTAGGTACTTGGCCCACAATGAAACTCTCAGATTCTAACAATCTGTTATATCTATTCCTCAGACCAGATCTAGTCGTAGGCTTTAATATGCTAAGTGCAGCCTATGGCTGGGAAGTGGATAGATTGGGGTCCCCATTAATCATACTCGGGGCAAACTCTGTATTTATAAGGCCCTCCTCCTCTGCGGAGGGGCCATTTGACATAAGTTCAACAAAGTTCTGGACTTCACCCTTATCATTTGAGTCTGGATCAGTATCTGGAAAGGTGACTTGTTTCCTGCTGGATTGTTCCAAATGATCATCATGTTTGTTGTGGTTTCCCCTCTTGTTCTTCTTCTTGCTTCTATTCTTCCTGTTAGTTGATGCATTCCATAGATAAACTCTATTTTTTGCCTAATCCTCAATCCACAAATCTGCAGGGGGCGGTATTGCACAAGCAGTTCTGGTGAACTGCTTGTGCAATGATAAATGCCAACAGCATAAGCTCTCGGAATTTATCGATGTGCAGCGGACATGATACGCCACATTGTATCATGTCCGCTCACACTTTGATAAATATGCCCCTATCTATCATCTATCTATCTATCTATCTATCTATCTATCTATCTATCTATCTGTCTGTCTGTCTGTCTGTCTATCTATTTCATTTGTCTATCATCTATCTAATCTGTCTGACTGCCTGTCTGTCTATCATCTATTTATCTATCTATCATCTATCTATCTATCTATCTATCTATCTGTCTGTCTGTCTGTCTGTGACTCTTCCTGCCTGTCTGTCTGTCTATCTATCTATCTATCTATCTATCAATCTATCTATCATAATAATAATAATAATATATATATATTGACAACTAAATTGCTTAGAATGTAATTTCAGTTGACTGCTTAGATATTATCACCAAGTTTCAATGAATCTCTGCTAAGTTGGCCCTTAACCTTTTCTTAACTGCATCAATGACGTCTTAACAGGAATCTAAACATTATGAGTCACATTAGTTGTCTATGACATACCGGTGGTAGGAGATGTGTGTCACTTTCTTGCCTCTCAACCACCTACACAAAAGCTGCCAGTTTCTTGTTTACAAAAAAAAAGAAGAAAACCTTACTGCTCTTTATCAGAAAAACTGGGTGAACCTGCTCAGTGTATCTAGGAGTAGACTCTCACTGATACTTGGTTCCCAACTGTTTTGTGCGTAAGCAGTAAATATTTCTACTTCTGGAAAACACTCAAAATACCACAAAAAGAAGAAAATGGCAAATCAATATGATATTTTCACGAACTTCACTGGCGTCATGCAATTGGTGTCTGCCTCCACTGTGACATGTCAATGTTTGGCCTCAGTTAAAATGATTAACTTATATTCCTGTAATTCTCTAAAAATAAATCTGCAAATAATATAAAAAAAAAACATTTACAGACAATTACTTATTTTTTAAAATTGCCCTATTCCTACACTCCCTAGGCAGGTCAAAAAGTAATGATTTAATCACCTAATACATCTTTCTTATTGCTTATAATAATGGGCTAATCTTTTTAACAACTAGGTCTAATACAATAAGATAAATAAGTAGTTGTTTTTTTTGTTTGTTTGTTTGTTTGTTTTTTAATATAAAAAGGTTTAAATTATTTTGAGCAAATGTATTTTGTATGTAATTAATTTACAATGATGTACATAATGGCTGAATTAATCATATGCACTTATAAAAAATAACTTTAATGTCCCAAGACAAGTTTTCTAGGGATTTGACAAATATTTTGGTGCAATCTAAATAGAGGTTTGTTTTTTTTACTTTAAATATCCAGATTCATTTTTTTTTATTTTGATTTGTTAAGATTTCCTATGTAGAGTGTTTATATTTAAATGTTAATTATGTAAAAGCAAATTTTTTAAATTTAGTTTAGATTTTTTTTCTTTACATGATTCAAAAAGAGCATACTATTTTAAACAACTTTTATATTTACTTCTTTTATCAATTATGCTTCATTCTTGTGTTGTCTTTTATTGAAGGAGCAGCAATGCACTACTGGGAGATAGCTGAACATATCAGTAAGTCAATGACAGAAGGCATATATGTGCAACTTCTAATCAGCAGCTAGCTAGGATAACAAGTGAACAAAATAAATTAGATACTAGGGGGTCAATTTATTAATGTGCAAGTGGACATGATACGATGTAGCGTACCATGTCCGACGCACATCGATAAATGCCGACAGCATACGCTGTCGGCATTTATTATTACACAAGCAGTTCTTGTGAACTGCTTGTGTAATACCACCCCCTGCAGATTCGCGGCCAATCGGCCGCTAGCAGGGGGTGTCAATCAACCCGATCGTATAGGATCAGGTGGATTGATGTCCGCAGCCTCAGAGCAGGCGGACAAGTTATGGAGTAACGGTCATTAGACCGCTGCTTCATAACTTCTGTCTAAGGCCACTAGAAGTAAAATGGAAGGTTGTTTAAAATTGTATTTTCTATCTGAATCATGAAAGACAAATGGTGGGTTTCATATCCCTTTAAGTCTATAGAAATCAACATTCCAATGATAGATACAAATCACTGTCCGGCTGGATAAATTATATGTCCGCAAAGATGGCGGCAAGGAAGCAGAATAAACAGCCACAAGGTGGAAAAGCACCTACATCTAGCATTTTCTTTAAATCCTCCAAGGATGATAGATCTGTGGATACTCAGAATACCTTGCAAGATGATAATATTGACTCTGACACTCACTCCATTTCATTACAAGACGACCTTACTCCTGTCACAAATGCAAATCTTAAGAAGTTAGTTTCGAAGCAAGATATATCAGATAACTTTGATAAATTATGGGAGAAAATGGATACAATGCAGCAAACCGAGACTAACAGCTTTGCAGATATTAAACAAGATATCCAGGAGCTAGGCACACGTTTTACCTCCTTGGAGGATAACGAAGATTCTATCAGGGAGGAGGTTAATACAGTATCTCAGCAGGTTCTCTCACACCAACAAGAGATAGAACTTATTCAAGATAAAATGGGGGATCTAGAAAACCGGATCCGCCGGTGTAACATCAGGCTAAAGGGTATACCTGAAGATATCACTGTGACTAATTTGGAGACCTATCTGACACAACTATTCCAAGCTATGACAGGAGTAGCTGAGGAGAACATGTTTCAGATGGAGAGGGCACATAGAACCCTAAGAGCGAGACCCAAAGTAGATGCCCCCCAAGGGATGTTATAGTTCATATGTTCAGATTTCGGGAAAAGGAAGCTGTTCTCTCGGCCTCCAGGAAGAACCCTACCTTCAAATTCCAGGGGACAATAATTCAATTTTACCAAGATCTTTGCTCCAGAACCTTACAGAAGAGAGGTACATTGAGGCCAGATGGGGTTTTCCTTTTGCACTGCATATACTTCACAGTGGTACAACGTACACTTTAAGAGAAGCAAAGGATATCCCAGAAATATGTGATCATCTAGGCTTGGAGGTACCCCAACCTGGAGGGAGGGAGGAGGGCCCTACCAAATCCCGTAGTACTTCACAAAGACAGAAGTGGACGAGGATCTCCAAGAAAAAGCAGAAGACTTGCGCCTCCAACTGAACTTTCATCAAGATGGAGGTCACCTGACAGATCCATGTCCAGAGACGCAGAACTTCAGATAAGTGTAACTGCTCTATGTTTACCCATATGGTGAAAAAGACTGGCTTTCAGGCCTTCGGTAACTGACTTCTTTCTGACCTTTTTTAAAAATAAAAAAACCCGCTAGGTTAAGCTGTAGCTATAACCATTGATGGGTCAAATGGTTTGATGCATACCTTTTTATATATAGCTGTAACTCGCAGCTATATTTAGAGACAGACTTATTAATGCTCCTTGGGACTGCCAATTGATTGAGATGAGAGTTTAGGAGCTTAACGTTGCTAGTGAAGTTAATGTAATTTTCTATGATCCATATACCGCCTATGCTATATTTAATGTATCAATATAAGATCACTCACTGCACAAAAGTTTTTCCACTTGTTTTGTTAAAAAGTTTTTTCTAGGATGTTTTTACAAAATGGAAGGGCGCCTGACTCATATTTTACATTTTTTCTTTGTAATCTCATGTTAAGTTTGTTTTTTATTGTTTTATGTTATAAGTTAGTGTGTACTTGTGGTATGTGGTTCTACATTGGAAGTGTGGGGGTGGTCTAAAAGATTTAGATAGTCTGGAGGGACACATATTATGGCTCAATCTATTAGGATCATCTCACATAATGTGAGAGGACTCAATACTGATGTTAAACGCAGGACAGCAATAACACAATACACTAAGGCGATAGCAGATGTTGTTATGCTACAGGAAACCCACTTTACTAATGAGGTTCTACCCAAATATTGGTCTAGACACTTTAATCTTGCATCCCATTCGACTACAGACTCAAAAAAAAGAGGGGTTCCTATCCTTCTACGCCAGTCTCTACAATTTAATACTGAAGAGGTGATAACGGACCCCATGGGTAGATATCTTATAGTTAGAGGTCGCATCCAAGATACACAAGTCACTCTCTGTAACGTATATGCCCCTAATGAAAAGCAAGATATATTTTTTCCACCATATAACACAACTATTAACACAATGGTCACAATCCCGAATTATATTAGCAGGGGATTTTAATGTATCACTGGCCCCGTATACGACTAAAACCACCAGTAAACTTTCCTACAAACAACATAGACACAACAATTTGGTAAAAATAATAAAAGATTACTTATCAATGCATAATATAATAGACTCCTGGGAAGCCAAGTATGGAATCACTATGGACTATACATTTTACTCAAATGCAAGTAAGACATATTCCAGACTGGATTATATTTTTGTAAACCAAACATTGACACCTAATATCATTTCATCATCAATAAAACCTTGCGTGTGGTCAGACCACTCCATTGTCCAATTAGAGATGACAGGCATACTAAACATTCATAGACAGCGTTCATGGATGTTTGACCCGACCATACTAAAATTTAAACCCACACAGTTAAAAATAGTCAGAGCTCTCAAAGAATACTGGCGACTGAACATGGGTACAACTAATAACACGATCAACATGTGGGCAGCTCACAAACCCTAACTTCGGGGATTACTAATTAAGGAGAAATCAATAGCTAATAAAAAGAGTAGAGTTACAACAGATAAGCTCCAAAGCGAAATAAACAAACTAGAGAAACAGCACCAACATTCTTTATCTGCCACAACATTTCAGTTTCTCCAAGCTAAAAGGAAAACCCTTGCTAAAATGTTGGAAGAAATGTCAATTAATGCTATCCAAATGCTTAAAGCCCACTACTACTTATATTCAAACAAACCAGACAAATATCTTGCTCATAAACTTATGGAGAGAACTAAGAACATTTCTATCCCGGTTTTACAAAAATCAGACGGCACACACACTTCACATCCACAAGAAATAGCAGATACTTTTGCAGACTATTACACATCCCTGTATGATGGTCGTAAAATGGAGTGGTCCCCATACACACAGGAACTGCTTCAGCGGTTCCTGAACAGAGCCAAACTAAATAAAGTGGGTCAGCAGGAGAGGGAAGGATTAAATGCTGAAATTACTGAGCAGGAAATATTGTTGGCAATAAAAGATTTGAAACCAGATAAAGCAGCGGGACCAGATGGTTATCCCGGGGAGTACTATAAATTGTTTAAGGCAGAATTAATCCCCCATCTGCAAAAATTTTGTAATGATGTCATGCAGGGTAAGGAGATACCAACAGACCTATTAAGGGCCAAAATAGTGGTAATTCCTAAAGCGGGTAAGAATCTTGAGAGGTGCCAAAGTTATAGACCGATCTCACTGATCAATCAGGACATTAAAATTTTAACCAAGGTCCTGGCCAACAGAATGAAGACAATCGTCCCGCAGCTAGTCCACCCCGACCAGGTGGGTTTTGTGACAGAAATGGAGGCTCCAGACAATGTGAGGAGAATTTTAGCTTTGGTGGATTATCTGGTGGGTACTGGGAAGCCTTCTCTGCTCCTTTCCCTGGATGCAGAGAAGGCGTTTAACAGGGTGGACAGGACATATATGGAGGCCATCTTAACTGAAATGGGTTTTAGTGGGGATTTCATGAGAGCTCTGAAGGGAATCTACTCCACCCCAACGGCCATCATCAGGGAGGCAGGCTTCCAATCGAGAACCATTAAAATCCTTAACGGTACGCGGCAGGGCTGCCCTCTTTCACCAATTTTATTTGCTCTTTGCATTGAACCACTTGCGGCAAGCATTAGGAACACCCCAGAAATAACAGGAGTTAAACTGAAAAACTTAGAACATAAACTCTCGCTCTTTGCTGATGATGTTTTATTAACTTTGACTAAGCCTTTGCTGTCCCTCCCAAATTTATACCAAATTCTGCATGATTTTTCCTTGATTTTGGGTTTTAAGATCAATTTAGATAAATGCAAAGCCTTACCCTTAGCATTGCCACAACATACCAGGAAATTAATTGAAACTAACTTTGATTTGACTAAAAAGCCATTACCTATCTTGGGGTTAAAATAGCTGACACCTATATGAACCTATATGACCTCAACTATGTCCCTTTGATTAAAGCAATTGATAAGCAAAGGATCTGAAAAAATGGAGAACATATAGATTTTCTTGGTATGGGAGGCTGTCAGCCTTTAAAATGAATGTTCTTCCCCGGATTCTATATCTTTTCAGACTTAGCCAGTTGCAGTCTCTAAGTCAGAGCTGTTTAAGATGCAATCAATCATAAATATTTATTTGAGAGGAGCTAGAAAGGTGCAAATCGCTTCGCAAACTTTAACACTGCATAAGCAGATGGGAGGGGTGTGTTTCCCAAACCTGAATGACTACTACCGAGCAGCGAGAATATCACAGGCATCCTTATTAAGTAAAAATAATAAAAACATCCTCTGGACTAGAATAGAGGCTGACTCGGGGGGGGATATGAAAACCCAGCAGATATATTATGGGACACTACACAAAAACAAGACAAACAATATTATAGTTCAATTCTCACTACTGAAACAGTGAGGTTATGGAAAGCCCTAACGGGATCTCTGGCATTACTTCACTCGAGATCACATACTATTCCTCTGAAGTTCCTCTTGCACCCAGATTCACATCAACAATTGTGGAAATGGTTCAATAAGGGGCTATATAGGGTGGCAGATTTTTTGGACGGTGGAAGGATCCAATCTTACACTCAGATACAAGACAGAATTCAACCATTGAAATTGCAATGTTTTTTTTATCTCCAGATATCCTCAGCTTTATATAAATATTATTCCCCGTGGCCATTACAAACATATACCACACTAGAACGCATATGTACTACTCCCACGAGACAAAAAAAGATGATCTCCATTATATATTTAACCTTACAGACAGCAAAGTCCATTGATAACTCATCACTTATACATAAATGGATAAGAGATACTGGATTAGTCCCTGAATGTGTCTCAAGCTCTTCTGAACCATGAGCTTATTCCTTTTGGTGTGGCAATTAACACATTTATCAAAACTCTTTGTACAGCAACTAGAATTTGTATTGCCAGACATTGGAAGGAGGGCGCTCCAGAGTGGTGGGAAGTTTTAGACAAAATTAAATATATATATAGTATGTCAGAACTATCAGCTACCATCAAGGGGACTAGAGAGCAATTTACTAAGATATGGTTCTATTGGATTATGTAGCAGGGGGAGAGAAATACACATTAGAAGGGGAATTACATCACAGTACATTTCGGACAAGACTTATAAATTTTGGTTTTGGGAACTTTGAGATAGGATACGTTATACCCCAACCACACCTAGTAAAGGAGATATTTAGCTTTAATTCGACTGCAATGTAGAATACCACAGAATAAAGACCACACCGTTGTTATAAATAGTTTTATTTGTTTTAAAAGTTATTTTTTTCTGTTACATTAAAATCACAGAAGTAAACTACAACTATAGGAGGGGATGGAGGATGAAAGTGACTTTTGATGGTTGGTATCTGTGCTGGGGGAACCCCATCCCCGAAGATGGTGACTATTCAAAGGGAGAGAGGAGAAGTGGTAAATTTGCTTCCACCTGAAATGGAGAAGGAGAATTAAGCACCAAAAAAAAAGGTTGCAAAGAGCTTTAACATAGAGATACAGTACATACATACACATAAATATACAGTATCTCACAAAAGTGAGTACACCCCTCACATTTTTGTAAATATTTTATTATATCTTTTCATGTGACAACACTGAAGAAATGATACTTTGCTACAATGTAAAGTAGTAAGTGTACAGCCTGCATAACAGTGTAAATTTGATGTCCCCTCAAAATAACTCAAAACACAGCCATTAATGTCTAAACAGTTGGCAACAAAAGTGAGTACACCCCAAGTGGAAATGTCCAAATTAGGCCCAATTGGCCATTTTCCCTCCCCAGTGTCATGTGACTCATTAGTGTTATAAGGTCTCAGGTGTGAATAGGGAGCAGGTGTTGGTGTTATCGCTCTCACACTCTCTCATACTGGTAACTGGAAGCTCAACATGACACCTCATGGCAAAGAACTCTCTGAAGATCTGAAAAAAAAAGAATTGTTGCTCTACATAAAGATGGCCTAGGCTATAAGAAGATTGCCAAGACCCTGAAACTGAGCTGCAGCATGGTGGGCAAGACCATACAGCGGTTTCACAGGACAGGTTCCACTCAGAAAAGGCCTTGCCATGGTCGACCAAAGAAGTTGAGTGCACATGCTAAGCGTCATATCCAGAGGTTGTATTTGGGAAATAGATGCATGAGTGCTGCCAGCATTGCTGTAGAGGTTGAAGGGGTGGGGGGTCAGCCTGTCAGTGCTCAGACCATACGCCGAACTCTGCATCAAATTGTTCTGCATTGCTGTTGTCCCAGAAGGAAGCCTCTTCTAAAGATGATGCCCAAGAAAGCCCGCAAACAGTTTGCTGAAGACAAGCAGACTAAGGACATGGATTACTGGAACCATGTCCTGTGGTCCGATGAGACCAAGATAAACTTATTTGATTCAGATGGTGTCAAGCGTGTGTGACAGCAACCAGGTGAGGAGTACAAAGACAAGTGTGTCTTGCCTACAGTCAAGCATGGTGTTTGGAGTGTCATGATCTGGGTCTGCATGAGTGCTGCCAGCACTGGGAAGCTACAGTTCATTGAGGGAACCATGAATGCCAACATGCACTGTGACATACTGAAGCAGAGCATGATCCCCTCCCTTCGGAGACTGGGCCGCAGGGCTGTATTCCAACATGATAACAACCCCAAACACACCTCCAAGATCACCACTGCCTTGCTAAAAAAGCTGAGGGTAAAGGTGATAGACTGGCCAAGCATGTCTCCAGACCTAAACCCTATTCAGCATCTGTGGGACATCCTCAAATGGAAGGTGGGGGAGCGCAAGGTCTCTAACATCTACCAGCTCCGTTATGTCATCATGGAGGAGTGGAAGAGGACTCCAGTGGCAACCTGTGAAGCTCTGGTGAACTTCATGCCCAAGAGGGTTAAGGCAGTGCTGGAAAATAATGGTGGCCACACAAAATATTGACACTTTGGCCCAATTTGGACATTTCCTACTACAGGGGTGTACTCACTTTTGTTGCCAACAGTTACATTAATGGCTGTGTGTTGAGTTATTTTGAGGGGACAGCAAATTTACACAGTTATACAGGCTGTGCACTCACTACTTTACATTGTAGCAAAGTGTAATTTCTTCAGTGTTGTCACATGAAAAGATATAATAAAATATTTACAAAAATGTGAGGGGTGTACTCACTTTTGTGAGATACTGTATGTATACATGTACATGTAAAATCATATTTATGTAATATTCGTATTTTATAAAGTGTTTAACTATGTAGTTACTGTAAATATTTCTCATTCCAATCTTCTTCACATAAGAGAATATGTTCTAAGTATTTTGAATAGATATTCATATATATATATATATATATATATATACCTTATATATATATATATATATATATATATATATATATATATATATATATATTTATATATATAGGTATAAATATTTATTTAAAGGGACAGACTAGTATAAATTAAACTTTCATTATTCAGATAGAATTTTAATCAACTTTTCAATTTACTTTTATCATTAAATTTGCTTTTTTTCTCTTGGTATTCTTAGTTTAAACTAAACATAGGTAGGCTCATATGCTAATTTCTAAGCCTTTGAGGGCTGCCTCTTATCACAGGCTTTTTAAATCTCTTTTCAACACAAAGAGACAGAAAGTACACATGGGCAATATAGATAACACTGTGTTCAGGCACAGGGGGTTATCTAAGATTTAGCACAAACCAATGCTAAATTTAAGACAATAGATAATAAACAGTCACAGTCATGTGATCAGGGGGCTGGAAGAAGGTAATCAGAGAGGTAAAAAGTATATTAATATAACTGTGTTGTTTATGCAAAACTGGGGAATGGGTAATAAAGGGATTATCTTATCTTCTATATAGAGAGAGAGAGAGAGAGAGAGAGAGAGAGAGAGAGAGAGGGAGAGAGAGATTTAAGTTATAAGTGAAGAACATTGAAATGTGAAATATTTATATTTCATGTTGGGTAAGCCCTCTTGAGTAAACGTGGCCGGGTTACAATGTGAATATGGGTGTTTTCTTTCAGTTTTCATGCTCCAATGAAGTCTATAGGGGAATACGCTAACGTGTTTGTGATATTCTAAGTTCAACTTTTTGCACTCGTCAAGTTAGTGCTCATGCACATACTTTTTACTTTTAACTCATAATACGAGAGCGACCCAACCCGTACAAAAAGCTTCCCTTTAGTGAAGTTAACGCACAAGAGCGGTAGCGGTAAATAGCGTGCCACCCATAAATGACCCGTCTATATTATATTTTGAGTTTAACATCCCTTTAAATGCACCGACTGTAAACTATAACTGCATGAAATAAATTATTTTATCTTTCATTTATTTTTTCTCAGTATGCATACACTTGAGAAGAATTTTAAAACTTTGCAGATATGACAGGCATATTATAAAAAAAGTTCAAACCTTGACATTAAAATTGAATCTTAACATTCAAGACAAACTTTCTTTTTATCTACAAATGTATTTTATGTTTTTTTTAGCGTTCACAGCTTACACGTTTTTCACTATATATCAACAACAAGTTGAACACATCAAATTTAACAGCAGAAGGTTGTTGGTAAAGTTAAAAAATGAAATGACATGTTTGTGAGTATAATTTGGAATGATTATTTTACCTTGTGCTTGTGCAATTCACTCTCAAATGACCACAGACACAATTTTAAATGTATATATGTATATATGGTAGACATGGGCAAATGAGTGGTAAGTCCTCTTTTACATCATTAAAAACAACCAAACCAAACAATTTAACTCCTCCCCCATTGCTGCACCTTTTTGGCTCCAAACTGTATGAAGAAATGAACAAATCGATTTTGTCAAACGATCATTAATTTTTCATCTAATAAAGTATTTGGCTGTTCGTATATCAAACAACTCAACAAATCAGCAAAATGCAAATTCATTTGTATTCGTCCAAAGCCCAAATGCACATCTCTAATGTATGGTCTAGATTCATTAAACTTTGGTTTCACATTTTACAGTATGAGAACTCTAATTATATTATTATTATTATCAATTATTTGTAGAGCACCAACAGATTCTGCTGCGCTATAAATAAAGGCATAATATGGAGGTAACATTTATAGGGAACAGGTAGGTAGAGGGCCCTGCCAAGAGTTGCATTGTTGTAGTCAACTATCATGAAGGTGATCAACAAACAGCTGGGCTCATAGGCTTATATGCTAGGGGATTTCAAGGGGATAACAAAGTAGGAGAGGAACTGAGGTTAGAAAAGTTAGAAAATTAAGTGTATGTTGTATGCATCCCTGAACAGTAGAGTATTTAAGGAGTTCTTGAAACTTTCAAAAATAGGGAATAGTCTTGTAGAGCAAGGCAGAGAGTTCCACAAAGTAGGGGACTCGAGAAGTTCTGTCAATGTGAGGAAGTAACAAGAGAGGAGAGGAAGAGGTTGTGAGCAGAGCAAAATGAACAGGAGCGAGAGTATCTAGAGACAAGGAAAAATATATAGGGGGGAGCAGTGCTATTGAGGGCCTTGTATGTCGGAGTCAGAATTTTGTGTTAAATTCTGGAGGGTAGAGAAAGCCAGTGAAGGGATTGGAAGAGAGTTGCAGCAGATAATGAACAACGTGAAAGAAAGATGAGCCTGGTTGAAGCATTCGTTATGGATTGTTATGGAGCTAGATGGCAGCTAGGGAGACCAGAGAGGATGGAGTTGCAATAGTCAAGGTGGGAAAGGATAAAAGAGTGGATTAAAATATAAGTTGTTTTTTGTTGTAGGAAATATTAAATTTTGGAGATGTTTTTAAGGTGGAAGCGGCAGGAATTTGCCAAAGACTGAATGTGAGGAGTGAAAGAAAGATCTTAGTCAAGTGTAACCCTAACATTTTTGCAGGGTTGGGGTAATGACAGAACTATCAACAGTTATAGAAAAATGGGGGGTGGAGATTTTGGAAGGGGGAACATAAGGAGCTCAGTTTTGGAGAGATTTATCTTTAGGTAGTGAGAGTACATCCAAGATGAGAAGTGAGAAAGACAGATAGTGACATGAGTAAGCAAGGAAGGGGATAGGTCTGGGTTAGAGAGGTAGATTTAGGTGCCATCTGCAAACAAATAATATTGAAACCTGTGGGAACTTATTAAGTAACCTAATGATGACCTATAGATTAAAAAGAGAAGGGGACCAAGGGCAGAGCCTTGTGGTACCCCAACAGAAAGTGGTAAAGGGGCATAGGATGCACCAGAGAAGGCTACACTAAAATATAGTTAGACAGGTAGGAAGAGAACCACCAGAGGGCTGTCACAAATGCTGAAGGATTGGAGGGTTTGGAGAAAATGAGGGTGGTTAACAGTAGCAAAGGCTGCAGACAAATCAAGGAGGATTAGCAGAGAAAAGTGGCCTTTCAATTTGCTGTAAGTAGGTTGTTGGTAAACTCATCAGTTGCTGTCTTTGTGGAATGTTGGGGTGAAATACAAATTGCAGTGGGATAAAGAGGGTGTTAAATAGACATATATATATATATATTGTCAGGATTTCCTAACTTACTTCAGTTCTGCTGTCCCTTTAACTGCAGACCTAACCTCACCAGAGGTTATTTAAACTTGCCACACCCCTATCTCCTTGCTTCAGAATTGTTTGGTGCAGGGATTGTATGCAGCAATCCTGTCCTATTGATCTATTTTTGGATTATAACCGCTACCAGCTTCATCCTAAAACTATTTTTTGCCTGCAAAGTTGTGAACTCTCTCTGTACAAGGGGCAAGCTAGCCAAAAGGGAATATTTGAAGTCTGGACAGATTCCTTTGACAACTAAGAGCTGCAGCAACAGAGTGGAACCGCCCTGACAGGCTCCCTGCTTGTTCAGCAGAGTTCAACCTGTGAATTACACTGAGCTGCCAGGGTATTCGCAGCACGCTCAGTGTAAAACACTCTCCTAACTGAACATTGCCACGTGAGTTCCACAGGAGTGATTATTAATATTCCTGACAGCCAATGCTTCCATCCACTCTGCAACATATCTCAGAGCACTCCAGTCATTGCAGCAACGGTAACTCTGACAGGCTGTTTCCTTACTCAGCATAGATATACTGAATCAGTCCTGTGAATTCTTCCTAAGCCTGTGTGGTACTACCCTATCTGACTGGATAACAAACTATCTTATTAAGCTGCCTTTACTAACGTTACTATTGCCAGCTCCATAATAACCATTGTACTTAAAGGCATACAAATCAAAATTATTCTAGGGCTGCAGTTGTGATCCACAACATTACAGGACTAATGGAACATTGCATAATTATGAAGCCAATAAATGGATCCAGCAGACCTACCCCAAATTGTGTATTCACTCTCCCAAAGAGTCGATCAGTTATCTCAAGCCTTCAGGGAATTAAAGGTACAGAATGATAACCTCACAGGTATCATAAAAGACACTATGACTACCAAATTAACCCTTACTGATCCTATACCTGAACCACAGGTTGGTCTACCAGACAAGTTTTCCGGTGACAGGTCACAATTCACACAATTTTAAAATGCTTGCAACCTTCTCTTCACTCTCAAAAGGAAGACTTACTGTACAGAACGCATAAAAAGTGTTAACAGTTATTTCATTCCTTAAAGGAGAACCCCGTAAATTGGCTGATTCTTTCTTTGAAGAAGATCATCCTATACTCTCTTCCCTAGAAGATTTCTTTAAGGAAATGGGTGTTCTTTACAAAGACACTAACAAGCAGCTCACTGCTTAATTAAAAATTGAGAGCTCTTAAGCAAGGTAAGAGACCTGTAGGGGAGTATCTCACAGAATTTAAACAGTATGCTAAGGATACTGAATGGAGTGACATTGCTCTCAGAAACCAGTATCGTTTAGGGTTGTCAGAATCTGTGAAGGATGAGCTTGCCCGATCAGAGCTCCCTAAATACCTTGAAGGGTTGATAGCTCTGAGTATACAAATAGATAGATGCCTCCGGGAACACAGTGTTGAGAGACATGGCTTAGATCCATCCTCAAAAGAATTACCCACATACCGCAGAGATCCCACTGCTCAACCTGCTGAACCAATGGATATTGGTTTTGCCAAAGGCCCACTTCAACCAGAAGAACATAACCGACGCAGACTAAACAATCTCTGCATGTACTGCGCCTCCAGCCAGCATGCTGTGAAGGATTGCCCATACTTCAAAGGCAGAAGAATCGTAAGTCCCACCTTATATCTACCTACCTAACTGCAAATGTTAACAATGTGGCTTATTGTTCTCTATCCCTTTCATTGCAGTGAGACCACCACCTTCTTCACAATGAGGCCATCATCGACTCCGGGGTGTCTATACAAGTTTCATAGACTCAGCTGTAGTGTATAAAAATAAAATACCTGTTGTTTTGAAAGCAAAACCAGTCTCCATCCGAGTTATTGATGGGTCCCTGATCAACACAGGACCCATTACACACCAGACCATACCTCTTAAGGTCACAGTCCAAACTGCTCATGTAGAATTTATTTCATTCAACATCATCCCCTCACCTCTATTTCCTGTAGTGTTAGGCCTTCAATTGCTACAAACGCATCAACCTACCATACTCTGGGATCGGCTAGAAGTCCAATTCTCATCAGATTATTGTAAGGATACTTGTCATCCACATCCTACTATCTGCCATGTGAGTGAAATTTCCATACCTCCAGAGTACCTTGATTTCAAAGATGTTTTCTCCAAAAAGGAGGCTGAAAATCTACCACCTCATCAAGACTATGATTGTCCTATAGAACTCATACCCGGATCCACCATTCCCTACGGACATATATATCCGCTTTCTCAACCAGAATTGGACCATCTGAAAATATACATCTCGGAAAACTTAAGGAAGGGTTTCATTCAAGCATCTACATCCCCTGCAGGCACGGGAATATTTTTTGTAAAAAATAAGGACCAAACGCTCAGACCCATAATAGATTATCAGGAATTAAATAAATGGACTGTAAAAAATCGTTACCCCTTACCCCTGATTCACGAACTTATCGAATGCCTAAGCACAGCTCGAATTTACACCAAATTGGACCTCAGAGGTGCGTATAACCTTGTTTGCATTAGAAAAGGGGACGAATGGCTCACGGCTTTCAGTACCCGTTATGGGTTATACGAATACACCGTGATGCCATTTGGCCTCTGCAACACGTCTGCAACCTTCCAACATCTTATTAATGATGTTTTTAGGGATTTGTTGGATATTTGTGTCGTGGTGTACCTGGACGATATCCTAGTTTATTCAAACAATTTGGAGGATCATCGAAAACATGTGAGATGGGTGTTAACACGACTAAGACAACATCAGCTGTATGCCAAACCCGAGAAATGCCATTTCCATACTACTGAAATAACTTTTTTAGGATACCACATTACCCCAAACGGTATAGAGATGGATAAAGCAAAGGTTGAAGCGATTAGGACTTGGCCAGTGCCCAGCTCAAAAAAGGAATTGCAAAGGTTATTGGGATTCGCAAACTACTATAGCAAATTCATCAAGAATTACTCAACTTTAGCGAAACCTCTGACTGGTCTCACCAGTGTCAAAATTCCTTTCCAATGGTCGGCCACAAAACAGAACATATTCAAATCCCTAAAAGAGAAATTCTGTCAAGCACCTATTTTACGGTTCCCAGATCCAAATCTTCCATACATTCTAGAAGTAGATGCCACTGACTATGCCCTAGGTTCCAACCTCTCACAACAAGAATCACCAGACAAACCAATGCATCCAGTTGCCTTCTTCTCCAGGGTGATGAGCTCTGCTGAATGCAACTACCCAGTCGGTGAGAAGGAACTACTATTAATAAAGGCATCCCTCGAACATTGGAGACACCTTCTAGAAGGAACAAAGTATCCTATCCTCATATATACAGACCATAAGAATTTGGAATACCTGCAAACTAACAGAACCCTATCTGCTCGGCAACTCAGATGGAGTCTTTTCCTTTTCAGATTTAATTTCCATATCACGTATAGGCCTGGAAGCAAGAATGGTAAGGCAGATGCCCTCTCAAGGAAGAACATGAAACCTGAATAATTTAACCAACCTGCTACTGTTATTCCATCTGACCAGATTATTGCACTGACACCAACCTTCATTGAAGAATTGAGACAGAGACAATCTGAAGATACCTCTGTTACTAAAGTTCCTCTTGATTTACATGCAGATGGTTTCCTATACCACATCAACAAACTATATATACCATCTGCCTTACGAACTGCCATACTTAAAGAACATCACGACTCCCCTATGGCTGGACCTCCAGGCATTACAAAGACCATAGAATTGATAAAAAGGTCTTATTGGTGGCCTTCCCTACATTTATCTGTAAAGGAATACGTTGAAACTTGTCCGATTTGCACCATTTGTAAAACTGATAGGAGACGTCCATTTGGCTTACTCATGTCCCTACAGATCCCAGGAAGACCATGGAAATGCATAGGAATGGATTTTATAGTGGACCTCCCAACTTCCGATAACCATAACACCATCCTAGTCGTCATAGACCTTCTCACCAAAATGGCACACTTCCTACCCTATCACAAGTTGCCCATATCTTCAGAAACCACCAGCCTATTCCTTAACATCATTGTGAAATTACATGGTTTACCACAGACCATCATCTCCGACAGGGGAACACAATTTACATCCCAGTTCTGGAAACAGCTATGTAAGAATATGCAAGTAGAACATCACTACAGCACTTCGTTTCATCCACAGACTAATGGCCAGACCGAGAGGGTGAACCAATGGATAGAGCAGTACCTTAGGTGTTACTGCTCAAACCAACAAAACCAATGGTTCCAAAGCCTCCCATTGGCAGAATTTGCCTACAATAATTCAGAAAATGCCACAACTAGTAAAACACCTTTTTTCTCGAACTATGGATTCCATCCTTCATTCCAACTAGTCCCACAAAATGACACTACCTGTCCCCAAGTGGATGATACCACCAATTCTTTCCTGGAACTTTTCCAACACTTAAGAGAGAACATAGCCGAAGCCCAAAAGACCCAGAAGCGATACTATGATATGAAAAGACGACCACCTCCCCTATATAGGGTGGGGGATAAGGTTTGGTTATCCACGAAACATATCAAGCTCAAGACACCTAGCAAGAAACTTAGCGTAAACTTCATTGGACCCTATCGGATAACCAAGATAGTGAATAAGAACGCTGTTACTTTGGACCTGCCAGCCACTTATCGCCTACACCCCACTTTTCATGTCTCATTACTTAAGCCTTATCGGACATTATGGCAAACAGAGATCAACTCAGCATCAGAGTTACAGTTTGACTCAGAAGTGGACTATGAGGTGGATTCCATCCGGGACTCAAGGGTCAGAAATGGGCAACTCCAATATTTAATACATTGGAAGGGTTACGGACCTGACGAGGACTCATGGGAACCCTCCACGAATGTCCAAGCTCCTCGTCTGGTTTCAATATTCCATAGACGACATCCAGAACATCCTAGATTTGGAGCTGGTGCGCAGCTGCGCTGAGGGAGGGGGTATGTCAGGATTTCCTAACTTACATCAGTTATGCTGTCCCTTTAACTGTAGACCTAACCTCACTAGAGGTTATTTAAACTTGCCACGCCCCTATCTCCTTGCTTCAGAATTGTTTGGTGCAGGGATTGTATGCAGCAATCCTGTCCTATTCATCTATTTTTGGATTATAACCGCTACCAGCTTCATCCTAAAACTGTTTTTTGCCAGCAAAGTTGTGAACTCTCTCTGTACAAGGAACAAGCTAGCCAAAAGGGAATATTTGAAGTCTGGACAGATTCCTTTGACAACTAAGAGCTGCAGCAACAGAGTGGAACCGCCCTGACAGGCTCCCTGCTTGTTCAGCAGAGTTCAACCTGTGAATTACACTGAGCTGCCAGGGTATTCGCAGCACGCTCAGTGTAAAACACTCTCCTAACTGAACATTGCCACGTGAGTTCCACGGGAGTGATTATTAATATTCCTGACAGCTAATGCTTCCATCCACTCTGCAACATATCTCAGAGCACTCCAGTCATTGCAGCAACGGTAACTCTGACAGGCTGTTTCCTTACTCAGCATAGATATACTGAATCAGTCCTGTGAATTCTTCCTAAGCCTGTGTGGTACTACCCTATCTGACTGGATAACAAACTATCTTATTAAGCTGCCTTTACTAACGTTACTATTGCCAGCTCCATAGTAACCATTGTACTTAAAGGCATACAAACCAAAATTATTCTAGGGCTGCAGTTGTGATCCTCAACGTTACAGGACTAACGGAACATTACATATATATATATATATATATATATATATATATATACAGTATATATATATATATATATTAGCTTTTCTAGAAGTTTTGAGGCAAGGGGGAGTAGGGAAATAGGGCAGTGGTTGGATGGGGAGGTTGGATCTTTTTTTGAGCATATGTGTGACCATTGCATGTTTAAGAGATGAGGGAAATATATACCGGTAGAGGTTGAAAATGTGTTTGAGTATAGGAGTAAGGGTAGAAGAGAGGGAGGGAAGAAGCTGTGAGGGGATGGAATCAAGGGGACAGGTAGTGAGGTTAGAGGACAGTATAAGGGCAGAAAGGTATTCCTCAATAATAGGGTCAAAAGAGCTGAATTTATGGCTTTGCACGCTTTTGAGGGAGTTGGCGACTGTTACTATGTTGAGAGAGGATTTTGTTTCTGATTAAATCAATTTTGTTGTTGAAGAGTCTGGGAAAATCTTGAACCGAGAGAGAAGTTGAAATCGGAGGTGGGGTGGGTGGAGAAGAATATTGAAAGTGTAGAACAGACATTTTGGGCTTGAAGAAAAAGTAGAGATAAGAGTAGATAAATAGTCATGTTAAAGAGGTTAAGGGCAGAATATTAGGAGTGCAATATAAACTTGTAGTGAAAAAAATTAGCTGAACACCAAAATATTCTCAAGTGTCGCTCAGCAGTGTGAAAACATTTGCATAGGTAGTGTGTCAGAGGGGTATGCCAGGGCTGAGGATGAGTGCATGACTTCTGAGCTATGGTAGGAGGAGCCAAATTGTCAAGGACTGATGTAAGGGTGGAATTGTAGTGGTAGATAGATTGGTCAGGGAAGGAAAAGCAGGAGAGGGAAGAGAGCAAAGGTTTGAGAGACTTTGATGATCTAAGTTGCAGACACTTTGTTCTTTTAGAAATTATATTTACTGCACTGTTTTTTTGTTTTAGATTAAATTCTTGACGAAACAAAAAATGAGGTTTTATAAAGACCGCTGCTCCATAACTTTTCCGCCTGCTCTGAGGCCGCGGACAGAAATCAACCCGATCGAATGCGATCGGATTGACTGACACCCCCTGCTAGCGGCGATTGGCCGCAAATCTGTAGGGGGCGGTATTGCAAAAGCAGTTCACAAGAACTTCTGGTGCAATGATAAATGCCGACAGCGTATGCTGTCGGCATTTATTGATGTGCGGTGGACATGATACGCTACTCTGTGTCATGTCCACTCGCACATTGATAAATATGACCCTATAAGTGGAGTGCAAAATATCACGCTCCACTTAGTAATACCAGCACACACAAATGTGCTCTGGTATTACAAGTTAGGTGCAATGCGAACGTGACGACACGAGAGCACGCTTACATAGGCTCCAATGGGAGACTCGTTCTCATGCCGTGAGACATGCCATGAGAACTAGTTCAGCGAATGGGATAAGTCACGCAGCAGTTTGTAAATATATATGCATATGAATATATACATATATATTTATTGTTTATATGTGTATATACTCATAGTAACATAAATATATATGTATTTAAGCATATACAAATGTAATTACAGGGAACACACATTTCACATAGAGTGCTATGTAAAGCAGTCAGTGCCACACCCACACCCGCCACATTTAACCTCTTATTGATTTTTGCAGTTTATATAAATATATATACAGTATATATATATAACAAGAATATTCTTTATTTTGGGAGCAATTTGGGGTTATTTTGAAAATTAAGCAGAGGTCTGATCTCTGGTTAATTTTCTGACCGCTTATTGCTACTGCAAACTTGTAATTTGTAATGGCTAGTTATTTATAGTGCAACGGTTAACAACGAATTTGCCTGTTTACGGGCGCATGATAAATTAGCGGTCCATGTGTAATCCAGCCCTATACCTTTAATATGCCGGGTCTTGTGATTGTGAACAAAAGGCAACTGGAGAGAAAAAAAATTACTTTTGTAGTTTATATCCTAACTAAGCTAAGATAACACATACCCATACGTAAATGTATATAATGATCAATTTAGTAAATGTTTACTAAAATAAAAATGTTGGAAATGTCCCCTTTTTTTCTGTATTTGCTCATCTTCCTAAGAAAAAGATATAGAAGTAAAGACAACTCTGAAGCTATAAGGAAGCTAAATGAATGGTGACACAGCTATAATAAAGCCATAAAACATCATTTGCAACTCCCACTGAGAGTAACAGCCTTCAGAATTAGCTGCAGATATTCTAATTGCTACCAGTATTTTACTAACTTTTAAGGCATCATTGTATGAAACAAATGATGTTGGAATTTAACAAAAGGATTGAATTTGATACCTGTTTAGTTGTTTGACGCAGGGGTATCCAACTTCATTTGCATTTTCACAAGATTTGTAACCACAATCATGAAGCTGGAATGTCGTGGAGTGAGCACTCACTATAATGAGATCTAACATATTGGGCCATATTACAAGTTGAGTGCAAAATATTGCTTCTCTGAAAGCCATATTTGCTCTAAAATGTGCGCTGGTATTACAAATGAGGTGCAATGCGAACGCGACCTTGCATTCGCATTGCACGGAATAATTGTGCTGACTAGAGTGCGCTTCCATAGGTTCCAATGGAAGCCTTGTTCCCATGCAGCAATGGGCAGCAGATCTTAAATATATATGTATATGAATATCTATATATAAGTCCAATGGTTGCATTCTGGGTTTAACACAGCAAACTTTAATGTGAATGTTTTCGGAGCATTCACTCCTTCCTCCGAAAACTTTAACATTAAAGTTTGCTGTGTTAAACCCAGAGAGTGCAACCATTGGACTTTGTTATTTGGAATTTGTTGCACCCTGGTCTTTATTTTGTAAGCGAGTGGGAGTGCGCTGTTCATCTTCAACTGATTTATATAAGCATATACATATATAATTACTGGGAACACACAGTCCCCATAGGCCGCAATGTTAAGGCACTTTTCAGTGGCGTTTTTTTTTTTTCAAACACCCCCAACTTTCAGCACTCATAACTGTTTCTTGCAGTTATTTTATTAGAAAATATAAATGCTACAATTTTTATTTTTTAATTAACTACACACCACTGTATGTTGAGGGCAATTGGGGCACATTTATAAAATTAACCAGAGATTTGATTTCTGGCTAATTTTATGAGTGCTAATTGATAACGCAAGCTCGCAGTAGCAATAACCCGACACTTGTAATGGCTGGTTATTTATTGCGCCCCCGCTGCCGGGCGAATTTGCCTGTTTGCGGGCGTGCAATAAATTAGCGCTCCATTTTTAATCTAGCCATTATGTGAATGTGTGTGAATGTCAAGGTGGACATATATAAATAAATGGTGGACATATATAAATAACACTACAAAATATAATATTCATTAGACACCAGTCAGAAATAAAATTAATACATATTTTAATTATCATTATAGCATTAACACAGCTAGCATCTTACAGGTACGAAACAGTTATAAACATATAGCCATAACTAATGTGCTGTCAATAGAAACCAGAGTAAGACTTGTGGTCTCGACAACAGTAGCAGATCAACAAAAACACTGTCCCATCAAGTTATTTCTGAAAATATATACTCTCACTAATATATACATTTATTCATAAAATAAATAATCATAAAAAAATCATTGAACGTAAGAAATACAAAAAAAAAGGTGACATCCTACTTTATACATAGCTTTGGAATTTAATATTATACATTACGTGCATTTTGTACGAGGGACGACAGGGAAAGTTAGGTTACAAGAATTGGTCTTGAGAGATAATTGAAAGTAGAAATAAACAGCAATGAGAACTATAATAGGATTTGTTGACAGGTTTCCATATACAAACCTATGTGAAGGTCTCCAGTGGTCACATAGTCCATGGCATACTCATCTCAATAAGGGTCCAATGATCTAAAGCTCTCCACTGTGGCGAGATCGTCTAAGTAATCTCGTCATTAAAGGGACACTGAACCCAAATTTTTTCTTTTGTGATTCAGATAGAGCTTGCAATTCTAAGCAACTTTCTAATTTACTCCTATTATTAAATTGTATTCATTCTCTTGGTATCTTTATTTGAAAAGCAGAAATTTAAGTTTAGAAGCCGGCCCATTTTTGGTGAACAACCAGGGTTGTTCTTGCTGATTGGTGGATAAATTCAGCTTAGATGCCTTCTTTTTCAAATAAAGATAGCAAGAGAATGAAGAAAAATTGATAATAGGAGTAAATTAGAAAGTTGCTTAAAATTGCATGCTCTATCTGAATCATGAAAGAAACAATTTGAGAAGGTCCCTCAAATAATTTTTGAAATGTAAATTTTAGCTTGAGAACTATTTATCTCACTATAAATGGTTCTTGAAGTAAATTAGAGACCCCTACATTATAATAAAAGGTCTAAAAATGTTTCATGTGATTTCTCTTCTTGCCGGTGAGTTTTTGATCATCAGTCCATTATTTATTTTATTTATTTATTAGTTGCAATGGGTGAATGTCTATGTTTTTATATTTGAATAATAGAATGAATGTTCCCTTTTGAATGTTTCGTTAGTACAATATTTATTATTCGAACATTCATGTGACAACCGAATAATAGAATAATACATTTGAACATTATATTTGAATAATGATTCCCATAGCTTTACTTTGAATTGTATGAGAATGAAAGTTTCAAATTAAACATTTTTTTGGCAAAATCAGCAAACAGTCATCATTAATTTAGTACAAACAAAAACTGCCAACATTAGTGCCAAAACATTTGCCCGTTTCTAATTGACTGTTTTGCTTACTCAGCTGATACTAGAGCACCAACTGCTAGAAAGTTTAAAGGGACAGTCTACACCTTGGTCATCTTAACGTCTTTATTTAGATTAAGCTGCAAATATTCTCCTGCACCCTTTCTATATCATGCAGCAGTAACAGTAAAAAAATTATTTTAAAATGACTATTGTTTCTGGCTACTTTGAAATGGCTGCCAAACTCCGCCCACTGATGACATCACAATCTTGGCTGCATCTATGCCCTCTGCTGAATAGCATTGACAGTCTGTTGAATCCAATTAGTGAGTCTTTTTTAACTAGTGAGCCTTTAATGCAGCCCAGATTGTGATATCATCAGTGGGTGGAGCTTGGCAGCCATTTCATAGAGACAAAAAAAATATTCATTTTAAAATGACTTTTTTACTTGTACTGCTGCATGATATAGAAAGGCTGCCGGAGGCTATTTGCAGTGTAATCTAAGGTAAAACATTAGGATGACTAAAGTGTACACTCTCCCTTTAATAATCGACTTTCTGTTAAAAAGTATAATAAACTGTTTGAATCACATTGGTTGAAAAAGTCTCTGCAGCTTGTGAATTTAGTTCTTGGCACAAGATTTTTTTATGCCAATTATAATTTTCCCTGTTGTTTTCAAATTGACAGTAATAATTAAACAGTGCTGGTGATGACATGGTCTTGGGAATGAAGACCTATAATTGTGTGGATTATGACCAATGGACCACGTTTACTGTTTGTATTTCAATAAATTTTACTTTATTCATCTTGCGTTCCAAAGAGTTTTGTTTCTGTAGAGCTTTTTATTGCTTATTTTAAAACCAATACACTCCCTGTTTACCAATATATTTTAAGACCTGCATATGGACTGTAAGTAAATATCAGAAGATGAATTAGTATAAAACTTCACATCATATTTTTCTTAAAAATCTAGCATCTAAACAATTTCTTTCATAGAAAGAAAACAATTATATTTGTAGAGTTAAAAGTTGGATAGCAGCATATAAAAAGTATGTAGAATCCATTTTGAGTAGTGCTTTCTGCATTCAGATCCAGTGTAACCTCCATATAATTTAAGCATGTGTCACAATGTTAAAGGGACTGTCAAGTCAAAATTAAATTTTCATGATTCAGATTTGATAATAGAAATGAATGTGTTGTTTAAAATGACATGTTCTATCTGAATTATGAAAGTTTAATATTTACTTTACTGTCTCTTTAAGCATATGATATACCAAGGAATTTGGGGATAATATGCAGATTGCCAATGTTGAGTGATGATACAAAAAAAGTCTCACAGAGCCTTGTCCTACATGAAATAACACAACATGTAGTTATGGTTGATGCTCTCAAAATAGATTCTATTGAGAATAGCCAAACATAAGTATAAAACACACATGAAAATTCATATTGGCTGCAAAATTTTGTAACACAACCTCCAGTGTACTAATATGCATTACGTTTTATTTTATGGTCTGTCCCATCACAAATGTCTTTCTTATTTAACAAGGAGTGGGTGATTAAGTGCAGATTCCAACTTAAATCCTTTCAAACACTATATGACTTGTGCCTATCCAAGCTATTGGATTTTACTATGGTTGTTGACAATCATTCTTTTTTTTATATCCTGGGGATTAGCAGGAGTCTTCAATGCAGATGATGGGCATTTGCGGGCGATTTTCCTTGTTTTTAATGAAATTTGTCATTTATAGAAAATGCCAATACTGGTCCATGAATCAGTCGTCTAGTCATTTTTACTATCGGTTTTCATTGACTGGAACATATTATTAAAAGTCCTACTGTTTTATGAAATCTGACAATGAATACCAAAATGGCAGTTTTTTTGGAAGAGTTTGAGCTTTTTTATTCTGTCTTCTGACTGCTGGGATTAATTTCCAGGAATACACAAAGATCATACATTTTTTTGTTGTTGTTTTGCTGCACAGCTCAGTTATATTTGAATGTACCAGCCGTGATTTTGGAAGCTCTATAAATTGTTCAGTTATGTCATGCTTTCCTTTATATTTGGAATGTAACCAAGATGTGTATGTTATTCTTTAAATATTTTTCCGCCACTTATTGGTATTACGTAATGCGGTAGTGATTGCTGAACTTTGGGATTCCTGTATTCCCTTTACACCGTCACACACTTATAACTATTGCAAGAAAAATTATTCTAATGTGTAGATCAGGGTGCAATCTTTTTACATTTTTATTCCAATTAAGTAGTGATACTTTCCTTGGACATCTTGCTGTTTCCAAGAAGCTATTAGATCTATGCTATTGAATGAGTCACAGTCTTGTTATGTCAAAGACTTTTTGAGCCTGGGCCACCAAACATAAATCTGTGGCTTGGATAAGAGTCTGGCATAGAAATAGATAGTTATTTGCATGTATGTACATCATATACCCTTATGCATTCCTGACAGCTGACATAACAACACCAGTGGAAAATGCAGTGACATTTTTCTTTTCTTTTTTCAGTCCTTGTATTATGTCCTCTTCCACAGCATAAAAGATCACACCCATCTATTCCGTGAGATGTTACATTGCATATCCTATCACGGGTTCCAAACGATCCTGTTTCAGGATTTGGCTCACAAAAGTTGGGTGAACTATCATAATAAACCAGATCTCTTTCAGTAGGCGGCTTAAAGAATGTGTATTTGGGTCTCAGGGTTTCAACCCACCCACGAGATTCTTTGTGCTTCTCTACGACCATCTCAGAAGCACTATCATATTTATCCTTGAGGTAATCACCGATCACCCTGAAGTCTGGTTGTGACCACCAGCATGTTTTGACTTCACAGCTACCAGACAGTCCATGACATTTGCACTTCAGATGTAAGTGATCGAGGACAGACTAAAGGAAAAAAAAAACAGAAAAAAAAAGATCAAGGTCAAATTCATTATACCTAATCCCTCAAAACAAAAACAATTAGCACAAAATAGAGTGTACAGATACTTGCACATATGATTCTTGTGAACTATCTGCTAGTGGCAAAAACATTTTTTGGGGGTTTTGATATTTGTTATTAATCTAGAGTGTTAATGAGTATACATAGATTTTGGAGAAAGCAAATAACCTAGGATTGGTTAAGGCCGCAATGATGTAAGAGTCGGAAAATATTGAAATCTTTAACACCCAGAATAGTTATGCATGTTATGATTCTAATGACCAGAAGTAGATTTTTAACCAGACTCCATAGAAAAACACACCAAAATATCAAGTCAAAATTGAATTTGAAAGAGATATGGAAGTCAACATTTAGTTCTCAATATTCTGAGTATGCAGTGTTTGCAACATAGTTTGTAACAGTGTTATACATTGTTGCAAACACCACTGCCATATCCAGCTCAGTAAATAACACATTTACCACTATTTGTTATTTCCAAGTTTGCAAACTCCCCCTGGAGACTTCAATCTTTTCATGATTTAGACTTTTCAAATTCAAGACTTGGCTTTTCTGAAACCTATTTTGGCCTCTTTATTCAATGTATATCTTGGGTTTTAATAAGGCTTTTTTAATTTTTAAGTTGACATTCTCATATAGCACAAATTAGACAGATTCATTCTGCAATTAATTTTTTTGTGATAGAGCAACACACAAAGATCTGTGCAAATCACAAAAAGAAATCCGGCTCCAAAAAAAGACGAATACTGATACCAGCTGCCATATTGTCGAATGCACATGCCTAGCGCATAACTTGTCAATCGATGAACATAACTTAAATACCAAAATAAGAATATTGATTTATGATTGCAGTATAGTGAAAGTTAAAAAAAATACACAAAATTATATGATATTGATGTCATGAATCGATATTATAGTGAAAAAACAAACTTCAAACACGTTAAGCAGCTGACATCAATTAGTCCATTTTAATCAATTATTACATGTAGGTGTGAATAAACCTTCATGAAAACCCAACTGAAAAGCCTGAGAAAGGCTGTTTCTTTTAGTTGTACATTATCCAAAATGGATGTTTTCTGAAGACCAGATTTTTCTGTTTAATTGTATACCAAAATTCAAGTGGCTTAACTAATTAAAGTACCATGCTTTTAATGGATTACAAAATAAAATAGGAAACCATAAAACTTCTGAGTTTAATAAAAAAATAAAACTTTTAATTCTCCCTTGCATATAAATGTAGAATATGTTTTTAAACTACAAATAAAGTTGCATTGTTTTGTATAAACAACAGCTACAGGGCCAAAGGCTTAAATACAATTCAAAACTTCTTCCATAATTTCTGCTTTTCAATGAACAGCCTTTATAAAGTGTCCAGAATTAGTTTGGAAAAAAAATCTCCCAAAAAGTATGGGGGAAAAGTTATTGGGTATTTTGGTTTTGCTAATGAAGGATCTGCTTGCAGATCTGTTGGGTAATTTGCCATTTGTCTTTATTTTATGCAAAGGATGAGAATCAGCAGCCTTTCTGACTATTATATGTCTACTAAAATAAGTAGTGAAATAATCTTACTGTTCTCCCGGCCTCATTGTTGTGCCTGTTCATCGCTGATCGAGCATCTGGTCTGTTCTCCCGGGCGTCTGCAAATTCTCGAGATACCATACTACCAAACTCTACATCTTCACTGCAGCCTCCCCATTTCCAGCCTTCTCCTGGGGGTCCTTTGTGACGATTGTCACAGCCGCAGATGGTGGCAGATCCCTCAGCACATGCTCTGGTCACGGCAAATGCTACTCCAGCTGAGGCTACAGCGTGGACAAAGGCTGACTCTCTTGTAGCTGTGAATGAAGAAATTAAATTAATTATCTGGTGTAAAAAAATTACATTTTCAACATTCACCACAAATCCTCTGTAAAAAGAAAAATGTTTTATTGAATAATCTAAATAATTCACTGATTAAACCCTTTGCTGTCAGAGAGCACCTGGTAGCCCCATTTGGCAGAAGGGGTTAAAACTACAAACATATTACATATGTTATATAACATTTGTATTATAATAGTATGTTGTTGAGGCAGTGTAATTATAACTTTTGTCCAAAGTTATAAAAAATCCATAATGCATGACTGCTTCTGAAACTTATTTGCCTGCCAGTTACCCTACAATGTGCATTCTTCATAAAGTATGCTCAACCAACAAAAGCTTATAAAAAGATAAATATATATATATATATCATAGCAGTCCATAAATATCAAATTATTCTGTTTGCCTTTTCTGCTTCTCTGCTTCTCTCACTTGTTGTCAGAAGACCAATAATAAAGCAGAGTACAATAACTTGATATATATATATATATATAACATGATATAATTTGAATTTGATATTTTTTTATACATATGCTCATCATATCAAAGACATTATTTATATATGTTAATACAAGTTACAAACTCAACTCTGTGAAGCAGTATTCAATTGTTTTAAATTTGACAAAGAATATATTTAATGTAACATTCTATTAGCCGTTTATGACATACCACCCACACTAGGTATACAAGCAGTTTGAATGAATGTGCCCAATGCGTGTGCATGGTCTCAGTGCATAGATATCAATAATGTTGTAGCATACCTAATGTGCTATTTCCCGTGCCCAATTAGTTTCACCATGGGACATAGAAAATGCTGTGAGCTTATGAGTAAAGGGGAAGCCATACCTAAATTTCGGAAATATAACTCCTTTAGAATAAAATATATTTTAAATTTGAAATAATACTCTAGAAGTTGATGAATTCAGTTCCCTCTGACAATCATAATTCAGCTTCTTGTGATGAATTAATTAATTAGCCTGTTAAACTTTTTCTCCAAATTTTACACTCTTGTTAGACTTGTTTATCTTGGGTTTTTGTTATTTTGCTAATCTCTTTCACCTCTCTTTGAAGCTCATACCAGGGATGGTTGCAAAAAGTTGACCCTAAAACTATCAAGTGCAGGGGGGTACATGTTGGGTGGGGAGCTTGTTTTCTCCCTCCAATTTCATTTTTTTTAAATCCTCCTTCCCCAGGGGCAGTTATACAGAGGTGCAAAACCACTCTAATCTTTCAACCTGCCCCATATCTTTCAGCCTAGCCATACCCCTAATCACCTAGCTACACCCATAACCCTTAGTAACGTCAAAAGCCTCACCTGCAACTCCATTCAAATTCCAAGATTGCCTGCTCTTAATTGGCAGCTAAAACAACCAATGCCCTTCTTACTTTCCTTGCTCTGTGCTCTCTGGACAAATAAGAATATAACTACCTTGGATACTCAGGGCGGTTGTGGCCCTGAGGTTTGGGGGTGCAAAGAACCCCCTTGTACCCTTGTGGAACCAACATTTCTGCAAACCCTTTCTTGCAGACACATGATTAAACTATATTTTCTAGTATCTACTCTAATATGAAAAAATCAAATTACAAAAATCTTTACCTTCATGGATAATAAATTCAGTTTTAAGAAGGAGCAATAATTAGACATTAAACTCATATGCTCTTGAATGAAAATGTTAATACATTTATAAAATGTATTTATGCTTATAAAAAACAAATTGTGATACACTTTTATCTACTTGTTTTATTTTACCTGATTTTAAAATTTTAATTGAAATATTATATTTTTTCCACTGCCCAAGAAAGGCTGGAGTGTATATAGCAGGATTCTGAACTCAGAAACCTGCACAGTGATTGTTTATTGGGTCCAAGAGCTCATTCATATATGTTTATATTTTGCTGCAGAAAAGAAGATAAGATAAACCTATCTAAGAGACTTGTCAGGGCATTTGTACTGGAATGCATAAAAAAATGCAAAAATTATATCTTCTATGCTTTTAATGCATATTTTTTTATGCAGACAATTTGTAATACGTGCACATATAATATACTTTAAGATCTCTAGTATAAAGTTATTTAAATTGACATTGACACTAAAAGGAAGTGTGGGTTTGTGCACAATTCATCACAACAAATCAATTACTTACAGGCAATTAGAGACAGCTTCCACAGATGTGTTGATGAACAAAGAAAATATTCTTTAACCACAGAAGTATTTTTTAAAAATACATTTTAAAATCTCTTTTTTTTCCCTTCAGATGTAACCAAGAATAAAAAAAAACTTTAATGTCCTTTTAATGGAACATAAAAGCGTAAACACATCACATCAGCTCCAGACGGGCAACACATTACTGAAACAAAACTGCTGCGTGTTTGTGTAGCCAGCAACCCAAAACAGTGCATTTGTGCTGAGGAGATGACTTTATAAGGGTTAAACACAGAATTATGTAATAATTCAGATAGGGCATGCAATTTTAAACAACTTTCCAATTTACTTTTATCATCAAATGTTCTTTGTTCTCTTTTTATTCTTTGTTGAAAGCTAATCCTAGGTAGACTCATATGCTAAATTCTAAGACCTTGAATGCCGCCTCTTTTCTCAGGGCATTTTGGCAGTTTTTAACAGCTAGAGGGTGTTAGTTCATGTGTGCCATATAGATAACATTGTGCTCACGCACATGGAGTTACCTAGGAGTCAGCACTGATTGGCTAAAATGCAAGTCTGTCAACAGAACTAAAATAAGGGGGCAGTCTTAGATACAAGGTAATTACAGAGGTAAAAAGAGTATTAATATAACCGTGTTGGTTATGCAAAACTAGAGAATGGGTAATAAAGGGCTTATCTATCCTTTTAAACAATAAAAATCCTGGAGTAGACTTTCCCTTTAAAGCACATTATTATTCATTCTTTACTTCCCTTTAACTGCTTATGACATGCCACCCACACTAGGTATAAACCAGTTTAATAAATGAATTCTAATTCTAATAATTACTGATTGCGTCACAATCATACCATTTATCTATTGCTTAGAGTATTACTAGCCTGAAATGAACCTAAAATGTTTCCGGCTCATCAGTATCACCGACAAATCTGAAGTCTTTAACAAAGTTATCAAGCTGATGCCAGAGAATTCATGCACTCGGAAAAGCAAATACAATTATGACAGCAAATATCTTTAAATGAAATGAGAGCGTTAGCTAGAACAAATTACAACATGCTCTCAAGAGAGAGGTTATCAGATCTCTACTTGTGTGTTGGTTGGGTGAATCACAGCTACTCTTAAAAAATAAAAAAAAATAAAAAAAAATATTCAACAGACGTGAGCACCAGCAGCACTGAAAGAGTGAACAGAGATCTGAATTGAAGCCAAATAGCTAATCTCTGTAATGCACTTAAATTTCTGGGCATATCTCCATCGATGACAAGTGTTGGAAAAAAACTCTCACTAAAGAACATCCTTCTTGAGTGTGGTGATGGATTATTCTACTGAAAATTAGTGAAGGCTAACTGTATAACATGAATCTCTAGATTCTAAAATTGTAGACATGACAGGGAATCATCTAAAAATAAACTGGAAAAAAATACATAAGTTTCAAAATTTCCAACAAATATTTCTGAATAGAAGCGTTTGTTATTGTAGGTCTGTATTTCCTCATAATATATCAATAGATTTGCATATCAATAATATATCATAATATATCAACAGATTTGCATATCAATAATATATCATAATATATCAACAGATTTGCATATCAATCCAGAAGGGTTTTATACATATAACATTTAGAAAATAAAATTCTCAAAATGCAGGTGGTTTTGGTATAGATTATAGTTTAGTGCAATCATTCTAGGGCTCTAGGTTTTACTTTGTAATTATAAACCTCATAGCATTGCAAAATAGAATATGCAGTCTATCAGTCTCGATGTCTTTGTAGCTAGTATATCTACCCAATATCAATATAATATACATAAATCTTTTTATCTATATGTTTATTTTCTGTCTGTCTCTCTGTATATCTAATTAGAACTCCCCTTCTGTTATCTGCCTTGGGAATCACAGTATATAATACAATATGGCTTTTACTAGCACTGAATAGTGTGTGATGTAGCAATATTTTTTACTGAACACTAATTTTCATACGTTCTTAGAAAACAGACTTTTAAATAATAAATTATCTTATGAACTCTGATATCTGGATGTTATTAAACATTAGAGTCATTTAGTGGCTGTCCTGGGATGCATGTGAGTCACCAGTAGATATTTTGGGCCCTCCTAGCTCACAAAGATCTATCTATTATCTATCTATCTGTCTGTCCTTCTATCAATCCACCCATCCATCATCTATCCCTCTGTCTGTTTATCTGTCTGTCTTTCCTTATATCCATTCATGATCTATGTTTCTATCTATCTATCTATCTATCTATATATCTATCTATCTATCTGCCTGTCTGTATATTTTGGATAGAATATATAAATTTAAATTAATATAGTAACAGATCTCATCTCCTGAAAGTTAAGTACTAGGTACATTAGAAGGGTTTGCCTGTTACCATGATTCAGGGACTATAAAATGCTTTAATGAGAATGGTTTAAGATGCAATTTAGTTGTAAAATAAAATATATAATTAAATTATGAATGTATAATTATGATTTATGTTAATGGAAAACTGGAAGTGAAATCTAAAATAAAAAAAAGAATATTCTAGCTACCTAGTGTTAATTAGAATGCAAAAACTAAACAAAACATTATGGATTGCAACAGTCTGAACGAGAGAGGTTATGGAGCTAAATCACAGAAGATCGAGTGTGTAAGCATTGGGAAGGAAAGGATGGATTTTGAGCCTGGGTTCTGTAGGAACTGTAAATGTAGCCAAAAAACTATCAGGAACTTGGCATGGATTGAAAGTGTGGATAAATACATCATCATATCACACATATCACAATCATTTTGTGTAATAATTCTACTTTAGCCAATTATTGGAAGCACCACATTAAAGGGATAGTCAACTCAATTTATTTTTTATTTTGTTTTAAAAGATAGATAATCCCTTTATTACTCATTCCAACAGTTTTGCACAGAAAACATGATTATATTAATACACTTTTTACCTCTGTGATTACCTTGTTTCTAAGCATCTTCTGACGGCCCCCTGATCACATGACTTTATCTATTGACTTGCATTTAAGTCAATTAGTGCTGTGTTGTTAGAATCCACGGGCGTCAGCACAATGTTATCTATATGGCTACCATGAACTAGCTTCCCCTGATGTGAAAAGCAAATACAAAAAGCATGTGATCATGGGGCTGTCCTCTTTAGGGACTTAGAAACAGGCAGAAATTTAGAGGTTAAATGTTTAAGTATATTACTATAACCATGCTGGTTGTGCAAAGCTGAGGAATGGGTAGTAAAGGCGTTATCTATCTTTTTAAACAATAACATTTTTTTTGTTGACTGTCCCTTTAATTGTATCAGCCTTGTTTTGCTTCACACTAGAATAATGTGCTTGTGTTGACACAATACACAAATATGTGGCCAATATAACCATTAAAATGCAAAACCCTAATTAACAGCCATATTGGTACAAAAAAAGAACTAAAAACAAAGTCGGCTCACAATAAATGCATCATGCAGAATATTTGGAAATGTTGCATTTAAAATTGACTTTTTTGAAAGATGGATAATACAGGGACAGTAAACACATTGAGATTTCAATATATAATACTTTATTATACAAAGCAAAACAACTTTGCATTATACTTTCATTATTTATTTTGTCCCCTTTGGCAGTAATTTAAGTCTCTAAATTGTGGATTTTTTCCAGTCCTGACAACTGAAAGAGCACCTATATGTCCTGAATTTGCAGTTCGTTATCTTAACATTTCAGCTAAAGCCATAAAATGGAGATTTTGTTAACATAATGAAAATGGTGAGCTCTATCTTCTCTTGACACAAGTCCACATTGGCTTTTCCAAATAAGCATAGTGGTAGGTGCAGTTTGAACACTGAAAAACTATTGCAGCAAACAAGTTGTTAATCTGTTCTAACATAGCTAAGATTCTGCCAATAAATTAATCTACTGGAAGATTGCAGAAAAAAAAATGTAATTACAATTTGTTCACTGTCCCTTTAAGCACAGAATTTCAAAGGGTTTGCAAACAAAATAAGTTTTAAAAGTATTTAAAAAACTGGCTAGCTGGCTTCTTGTGCTGTGATCTGTGTCAATATAGGTACCTATGAACAATTTTGTAGCATTATCCTAAATTCAGTTATGCTTTTTCACTGCCCTTTAAGGGGCATTTTACTAAAAAAAATTATTTTATACACGTGATACAGCAGCAGCAGCAGCAGCATTTAAACAAGTAAAAAATAATTTTACTTTGCCTGAAAATATATAAAAGCAAACAATGTTTAAAGGGCTAGTAAACCTAGGAAATAATGTTATATAATTCTGCACATAGTGCAGAATTATATAACATTAGTTTAGCTCCAGATTTCTAAAGTGAATAGTTAAATAGATATCACGCAAAGAAAACAGAACGCCGCTCCTGGCTCTACTGAGCGGGTCTGTTTTCTTCTGCTAAGCGCATCACGGGCACGCTGTCTATTCACAGCGCGCCCGATCGTGCTATTGAAATCAATGCTCTGGTCTGGTAGCAGGAGCGAGCTACATTGATGTTAATAGCGCGATTGGGCCGGCTGTGATTAGACAGCATGCCCAGATGCGCTTAGCAGAAGAAAACAGACCCGCTCAGTAGAGCCAGGAGCAGTGTTCTGTTTTCTTTGCGTGATATCTTTTTAACTATTCACTTTTTGAATTCTGGAGCTAATAACATTATTTCCTAGGTTTACTGGCCCTTTAAATTGGCATAATACAGTAGAATAAGTTGTGTTGGTAAGGACATATCTCACAGCATTGTTTGTGGAGAGATGCAGCACATCAGCAAGCTCCAGCTGCCCACCACAAAAATACTAGATGACCTGTAGGTGACTGTGCGCTAGTAGTAGGTGGGGTCAGACAATGACCCCTCCCCAAAGCACTACCTTAGGTGCCACCCTTGACCACGACACACATATATTTTTACAATGGAGAATTGATTTTAACCCCCTGGCTGCCAGGAATACACAAAGAGCATTGGTTTGACTGTTAGCAGCAGAACACTAAGAAGGGTTTTTACACCCCCGAGGTTCCCACTTCAGTAAAAACACAGAACATAATTTTACCCCAGTAGCCACACATAACACAAACAGAGCAGTGTTTTTATACCTTAGACATTCCCACTTCAGTAGAACATTATTTTACCCCACACATAACACAAACAGAGCAGTGTTTTTATACCTTAGACATTCCCACTTCAGTAGAACATTATTTTACCCCACACATAACACAAACAGAGCAGTGTTTTTATACCTTAGACGTTCCCACTTCAGTAGAACATTATTTTACCCCACACATAACACAAACAGAGCAGTGTTTTTATACCTTAGACGTTCCCACTTCAGTAGAACATTATTTTACCCCACACATAACACAAACAGAGCAGTGTTTTTATACCTTAGACGTTCCCACTTCAGTAGAACATTATTTTACCCCACACATAACACAAACAGAGCAGTGTTTTTATACCTTAGACGTTCCCACTTCAGTAGAACATTATTTTACCCCACACATAACACAAACAGAGCAGTGTTTTTATACCTTAGACATTCCCACTTCAGTAGAACATTATTTTACCCCACACATAACACAAACAGAGCCGTGTTTTTATACCTTAGACGTTCCCACTTCAGTAGAACATTATTTTACCCCACACATAACACAAACAGAGCAGTGTTTTTATACCTTAGACATTCCCACTTCAGTAGAACATTATTTTACCCCACACATAACACAAACAGAGCCGTGTTTTTATACCTTAGACGTTCCCACTTCAGTAGAACATTATTTTACCCCACACATAACACAAACAGAGCCGTGTTTTTATACCTTAGACGTTCCCACTTCAGTAGAACATTATTTTACCCCACACATAACACAAACAGAGCCGTGTTTTTATACCTTAGACGTTCCCACTTCAGTAGAACATTATTTTACCCCACACATAACACAAACAGAGCCGTGTTTTTATACCTTAGACGTTCCCACTTCAGTAGAACATTATTTTACCCCACACATAACACAAACAGAGCAGTGTTTTAACACCCCCCGAGTCTGCAACTAACACATAAGACAGAGATTATTTTTTATAATCCTTGGCTTCTAGTAACATGTGTAGTGCTGCTACTTACAAGGCCATATTTATAGTGCATAGAGACATGTGAGACATTACAATTTTAGCTGACACTCAGGGGACTTTGAGGTCCAGTATTTTTTTTCGATAGAATTTACTGGACAGCCCGCTAAAATACTGCACTTTCTGGTTGAAAACAGGACACATATCAACTCTATCTGCAAGCGAGACAAAAAAACAAAAAAAAAACAAAAGAACGGGTTTATATGTGGAAAAAAAACAAATGATGAAAAGATGAAACAATGTCCCTTTAATTAAAGGTTTTATAGGGGATTAAAAGGGATATGAAACCCAAATTTTTTCTTTCATGATTCAGCTAGAGCATGCGATTTTAAACAAATTTCGAATTTTCTTCTATTATCACTTGTTCTTTGTACTATTGGGGGCATATTTATGTAAGTGCGAGCGGCCATGATACGATGTAGCGTATCATGTCCAATGCACATCGATAAATGCAGACAGCATACGCTGTCGGCATTTATTATTGCACCAGCAGTTCACCAGAACTGCTTGTGCAATACCGCCCCCTGCAGATTTGTGGCCAATCGGCAGCTAGCAGGGGGTGTCAATCAAACTGATCTTATTCATAACTTCTGTTTCCGGCGAGCCTAGAGGCTCGCCGGAAACATGGGGCATCAAGCTCCATTCGGCCCCTTGATATCTCTTGTTGAAAAGCAAGGCTGTATACTTAGGAGCCAGTCTATTTCGGGAGCACTATATGGCAGCAGTTTTGCAAGAACATTTTCCAATTGCAAGAGCACTAGATCATATTAATATTTCCTGCTATGTAGTGCTCTAGATGTCTACCTAGGTATCTCTTCAACACAGAATATGTTGGGAAAGAAGCAAATTTGAAAATAGAAGTAAATTTTAAACTTTCTATAAAATGGTTTGTTCTGACTAAATCATATCCCTTTAAATTGGTGTTTAATAGGGATGGGCGAATGTTTCTAAATATTCGAAATTTAAAACTAATTTTGATACATTTGTTTGTTAGAATCGAATTTCGAATGTTTATATAACATTCTAACATTCTATTTTCGAATTTTCGTTTTCTCATTTTTCAATAAAATTCGAAAATTCAATTTCGAAATGTAATATTCAAATTCGAAATAGTATTTCTAGTCTACAACTGTTTTTAATAAATGTAATATTCGAATTTGAATGCTACATTTGAATGTCACATTCGAATTTGAAATAGTATTTCTAGTCTAATACTGTGTTTTTTTAATGTAATATTCGAATTCGAATGTGATATTCAATTCGAATGTGACATTCAAATTCGAAATAGTGTTTCTAGTCTAAAATTGTGTTTTATAAATATAATATTCAAATTCAAATGTGACATTTGAAAACTGTAAATAACATTTGAAAATCGAATTTTTAAGAATATTCGTTCTTTTCAACATTCTATTATGTAAATCGAATTTCTACAATAACATTCGCTCTAACATTCGAATTTGAATATAAACACATTCGCCCATCCCTAGTGTTTAATGTCTCTTAACTAGAATAAAAGTTTGAAACTGCACTGTTTGAAACTTTGGTTAAATCTCATGCTTATCATTAATCCCCAAGACTTTTTTTAATTGAAGATGTTTTATTTTCACTGTGTCTTCTATTATTTATTCTAAAATCTTAGCTTTTGGATGCAAAACTAATTGCTGACAGAAACTTTCAGCAAAGTAATGTCACTTCCCCTTTATGTGAACTGCTATGTTAAGTCTTGGTGCCTAAATATATTTAGTCTTTTAAGCCAACATTTATCTACCTGACTAGTGCATAAGAAATCTACACCAGAGTTTTAATTCTCACCCATAAAAGTATTGTTTTAAGAAGCTGAAATATTTTTCTTTTTCTTTCTTGCAGGTACACAAAGGAAATGAGATTTAGGATTATTGTGCTGTCCTTGTAGGCTCTAGTTAGACTCTGGGTTTTATCTGAATGAAACTTGGATTGACAGTTTTTTTTTACTAGAGGAAAAAAAATCCCTTTTTTATATATGTACATTTTGAACCAGAATAATTTGAGATATTACTAGTTAAATTTTCAATGTAAAAGTGCAAATATATCTATATTGTCTTAAAAGGATAGAAAGGTCAAAAATGAAATGTACATTGGCGCATTTCAATTTTAAATCAGGGGTCAAGAAATCTGTTTAAAATTTAGAACCCAGTAGGAAAATTTAGGAGCCAGACACACATTTAGGAGGCAGACAGTGGCATTTGTATATAGATATATGGAGAATAACCCAAAATGTTAGGAGCCAGTGGGTAAATTCCAGGGGCCAGTGGCTCCCAGGTCTCCAGGGTATGTAAAGCTTTTTTTTTGCAATAAACTTCCATTAGCAAAATGACTTCTAGTACAAGTTATTACTATTTTTCAGAGGCATACACACATATGCTGTGAGAGCACTATTATTGCATTATTGTTTGCCCATACCTATGTGTGTAGTCCTCCCCACAGGTTAAACATATTCCTCTTCTCCTGTAACAATCTGAGTATATCAGCACTAAGGAAATTAAAAATTGTATCAAACTCCAATAAAAGAGGCTTAACTGTGAAAAACTCTGATATTTAGGTTAGGATCAATAGGATATTTGTTACTGAGTATTTTGTGATTGGGTGAAAACTTCCTGGACAATAGGATTGCCCTGAGCCCACCTGAGAATGGAATGTGAGCCAGCATCTAAGTGGGCTGGTCACGTGACAGGACCCTTCACCCTGCCTGGTTGGTATGGCAAATCGTCCTTATTACCTGCTGGGTGAATGAATCTCCCTTTGTGCTAGCACTGTCACGCTGCATTAAACCCACAATAGCCCAAGATATTTTATATGAAATTCACCCTCACCAGTGATTAGCAAGAACAAACTAAGTCATAGCAACCCAGAACTATGCAATGGAAGGGCCCTGTTGTCGGCCAAAAGGGAAATCCCTATTCAAATGGTTTAATAAAACAATCTAAAGGGCGTGTGAATCGTGAAAAGCATTTTCACTTCTCTCTTTAGCTTAATCTTATGGTCTCTGAGATATTGTGTTCTGAGAAGACCTCAGTGGGGTGCGGGCTAGGGTCTCCCGTCAAGTCCTTTTACAGCCCCTTTTTCTGTGAGTTAATGATATACTGGTGTGATTGCCTCCCGCAGCAAAGAGAAACACGTATTTTATCAAAAGGATGGACCTCCTAACACATCCTAAATGGTAACTATTTCTCATTCATAGGTCACAGGTCGTAACCTAGTTTCTTGGACACCACCCAGGCTATTCAACGGCCGAGCCAAATATGAGCAGTGCTGGACTTTAAAGCATGTACCTTCAGGGAATTTTCTACGTACATTGTCATTATATCTCTCTGGTTGACTGGTTAAATAATGACTTTGCTACTTTAGTTGCAGTAAGCAGATGCTACAAATGAAGAGACCACCATTGTTTTATGAGCAGGGGTGTTCCTAGGTATTGAGAAATGAAGAATATCTGGTGTCTCATATGCGTTAAGGTGGAATGATTTTCTTCAGGGGGAATAATAAAATATGGGTACTAGAAAACAATGCATACAGGCAACTGGCCAAAACCTATTAAGCTAAATAAACAAGATTTTTTAGACAATATTTCTAAATTTTAATGGACTCAATGAAGATTTTTTTTATTTTAATTTATTTAAACCATTTTACAATTGCATGACTTTTGTGAGATTCTTTCTCTTATATTCTTCAGCATGCAGAGAAATATGTTGCCCATCGCATTGAGTGGCCCTCAAAACTAAGAATAAAGTTTGAACCTGAAAGTCCAAGCGAGTTGTGAGCTACCTCTCATAGAAAGTAATGACGCTTTGTAACGGAGAATAATGCAGTGCCAGGGAGCAAATACAAATCAATCAAAATACAGTCATTTCAGCATATTTTAACCTGTATTCATGTCTTGTTTTGCATACATATATTTTTATCACTGCAATAAGTGCAATAACGTGAATACTATGAGACCTGTGACAAAACCTCACACATTCCCAGGAACACCCAGGTTTAGCCCACTTGCCAAGGCTGCAACAATGATTTTACTATAGAAAAATAAAGTATGTTTTGAATTCTGTATGTTTTAGAAAGATATTGGTTTACAAGAACATCCCCCACTGCTCTACAGGGACACATCTCTGCAATCCTAATGAGAAAATATTAGTGTATTCAAGATGAAAACAAACAATGAAACAAACAGATAAATACATTTTAGAATTTCTTGTGTGAACCAAATAAAAATGGCTAAAAGGTCCCTTTAAGAATTCTATTATAGGTCAGTATACACAGAATGGTATATATTTTAGTTACATTATGGTTCTAGAAGCTGTTTGGTTTCTGTGACTCTAATGAAGAACAAGTTGAAACATCTGACACTCATTAAATGATAGGAAATGAATTCACACTAATACCATAACTACCTTTCCAGCAACAGCATGGCACAATCTAAAATATGTATCTAATGTTATGACTTGCAGTACTTATATGAGCAGCCTTGTGTTATTAAGCATTGGCACAAATGTCTAAACAGAGCAGATGCATGGGTAATCCAGTCTGCTCCATATTTTATTATTTTCTTTCTTGCGTTAAACACTTCTTGCTTTTGTGTAAACATTGTGCTTTTCTCACTCTCCCTAGAGACAATAAGCAAAATCAGTAACCTTCCAATGCTTTAAATCACATTATTGTTTTAGGCAATTTGCAGCATTCTGAAAACCTAGATTACAGAATTTGCTTTTTGGCCTATCTAGGGAGTGTGGCACAAAGCACAACTTTAAAAAAAAAAAAAAAAAAAAAAAAAAAAACAGTAAAAGGTGTATAATGTTGCTTTAAGGGACATAAATAGTGAGCAACTGGTGGTCTAGTGTTGTGTGGTCCCTATTGGCTACTGGTGTGGTCCCTATACTTTCCACTGGAGGACCTTTCCATTATGTTATTACACGTAACACGCAAACTAACTTTATATCAATCTCTTCTATATTCAATTACAGCTAGAGTTACCAGCTGTCCTCCATAAAAATACTGGTAACCCGTTGGTGACTGGGAATGATAGTAAGTGTGGTCATAAAATGCCCCTTTGGCTGTCAGTAACATACAGATAAATCATTTTATCTCTTTGGCTGCCAACAGCACATATAAACATAAGTGAACTGACCCCTTTGATTGCCCCTTACTCCTTTCTACTCCATATTTGTAATGTTTTTAAGCATAGAAGTCCTTTTGCTTTTAGCAAACACTTAGGGACTTAAATAAAACTTTCACAATTCAGATAGAGCACACAACAGCAAACATTTTTCCAATCACTTAGGCCATGTTTCCATTGAGGTGGTAAAGTTTGGAAACTAATGCTAGAAACATTTATCTCTATTAAAGTTTATGAAGATTTTTTATGTTACTATCAGTTTCAAAACTTTACCACCTCAATGGAAACTAGGCCATAATTATATGTAGATGACACAATAACTTTCACATGTATATAATTGTTTAAACTTCTTTATTATGGCCATGACAAAGCAGTTTCCCTGTATCTGATATGCAACTAACTTTATTTATACTGAACAAAAGTTGATGCAGTCCTGTACAAGTTTACAAATCATAAAAAAGATGTTGCTTGTGTTTCTGCATAGACGTTTTGCCTTAGATATTTTAGATGAGCACAGTAGCTCATAAGCTAATAATAAAAATGTGAACAAAACATTATTAATTGATCTCTTATATAAAAGAATATGGTAAGCATTCCTGAATATATATTTTTTTTGTTAAAATGGGTACAGTCACTAATATGTAAATTATTTTATGTAACTGTTTAATGCCTCTCTCTGGACAGCAATCCTTAACTATCCATCCTTTGGACTATCTTGTCAGACACCCTTGAGGGTACTGTACATACATGTTAGCTAACAATATACTGCTGTGGCGTTCATATTTCAAAAGGAACCAGCTATACGCAGAAGCCCTTCCTCCTAAAAAAGAGCATCCTAGCATGTAGGTTTGTCTAAGTGCAAAGATCTCTCCAATTTCCTATGTTACTACAATTCATTTTAAGTGCTGACTTTGATATTTATTAAGCCGACCAAATCAAGAATATAACAGGAAAATCTAGTTTTTGTATGTCTACATTAGTTAAATATGCCAGAGAATATAAGAAACAGGTTTACATTTTCATAATTATATCATAAATAAAGTCCAAAAATGTAATTAAGATCATTAATAAACATTCAGGTGAAAATATTTTGTTATATACGAGTTTCATAGTTTAAAAAAGTGTAATTTGAGCTTAATTTTATACAATTGTATTTATTATCTGAATCAAGAATAAGCAATAACATTTAGATTGGGGGGGGGGGGGGGAATCTGGTAAACCACTAAAATATGTTGTGGAAAAGAGGACAAATTTTAGTTTTCAAGATGCCAAGCCTGATATAGGAAAGACTAAAACTTGTGAATGATGTTTTCAAAAGCACTGGAATATTGCTGTCAAATTTTCTCAGTGCATTCTACCTAAAAATACATAATAATCAGGTTTCCTAATATATGGGTTGACCACGATAATTTAGAAACATTTATCTAATGATTTATCTGCAAAACTCCTCATAGACTTTACTGGTGGTTTTCTGTTCAAATGAAAACCATTTCATATGTTTTTCTAAAGAATCGTGACAGCCCTTATTCAAAATAAATTGTAAAATTCTCAAATCTGACACAACGATCAGATTCTATTGGATTTGAACATTCTCAAATTGGAAAACCCACACAAATTGATTTACTAATTTTCTCTAATTGACTGAAATAGACCTCAAAAGTTTGGATTTTCTGTATAAGTTCTAAACATATTAATTTATGTTCTAGTTTAATAATGTTTTAAATTTTCTTGTTAATAATAAAAATCAGACACACAAATTCTATATAACTTCTGGGGTACTAAATGACTATAATGAGAAAATCATAGTGGAAGCACCAATTGTAATTATCTAAATCTTTACTTTTTCTGTATTATAGAGGTTCAGCTTAACTTGAATTAAAGCTTGGAAGATCAGAAAACAATAAGATCTCTATGTATTTTATTTTTTTTATTAAACATATAGGAACATTTTAACCCAATATGTGAATGTGCCTTCTCGTGTGACAAAAGTATTTTATAGGGATAACTCAATGGTTTAAAAAAAGAAAATTGTAAGTACATTGTCTACTCCTCATCTCTTTTTCACTTTATGTGGGTGGGTGTATGTGTGTGTGGGTGTCTTTTTTGTTGTCGTATCCTGAGAGATCATTGGAGATAATGAATCCAACTGAACAATGAGATGCTAATTAGCTCCCCCTACTGTTAGCTTTTGTTTGGAGAATAGCTCCCACGGTAGGGTTTGGCATCACTCCTTACTTGTTTTAGGAATAAGAGATAAACACAGACTAACCACACAATTCGTCACTCATTACATTTGTTATAGGTCGTCTGCATTGTGTTACCGTGTGTCACATAGAGAACATTTAACACCAGGACAGTTTGGAGCATCATTTTTTAATTAACTGCGGTTAATGAAACTGAAGACAATACGCAGAAACAAAATGTCATTGATTTGACACTCTGTCCTAATTAAGTGTCACTAATTTTTTTTTACATAAAATGACGGAATTGTAATGTTATATAATAGTTTAAGGAAATTGTGTAATTAATGTTTTGTTTGTCATTTTAATTTTATAAAAAAGTATAGTGATTTGGTACATAGGTAAAATGTGTCCTGCTGATATGTATTGCTATACTTTTCATTGTGCTGTTTGTCTTTTTGTAAGTTGTATGGTACATATATATCTATCTATCATCTATCAATCTATCTATATATCTTTCTATCTATCATATATCTATCTATCTACCTATCCGTCTGTCTTTCTATCTATCATCTACAATGGAATGTGAAATATTCATATTTTCATGTCGGGTTAGCGCACTTGAGAATATGCGATTGGGTTAGCGCGAGAGTGAGGTGTTAGGTGTTTTTTCCCCCTCTTTTTTCTCCATTGACTTCTTTGGGGAAATAGGTTATTGCATGCGTGAAATTCTATACGGCTTTTTGCATGCATCGGGTTACTTTCAACTTGTTATACGGGGTCTACCCGATTTACGCAAAAAGATTACTTCTAGTGCAGTTATCACGTGAGCGAAAGCGCTAAATAGCGCACCACTCGTAATCTGGCCCTTTTTATTTACAATCTCATATTGTTTAATATCCATTTAACCAACCAGGAAAAGCAATCAAATACTAATAATACTGACACCGTTTACTCCAAGTTTTTCCAGGGCTCACAAAAGTGACAAATTTCAAAGAAATTTGAATTGCCAACCAAACTTGCAAGACTCTGAATAAATATGATTTAATATTTTAATATATCTATAAAAACATGAACTAATATATACTGAGAACACAAAGCATAAAGCAGATTATTATTATTATTATTTTATGTATAGATTCTCTATCATCTATCTATCTATCTATCTATCTATCTATCTATCTATCTATCTATCTATCATCATCATCTATATATCTATAATCTATCTATTTATCTATCATCTATTTATCTATGCTTGAATCCTCTCTGATAAAGAGAATTAATCCTGAAATATTATAGTTATGAAGATCTGATTTTGAGATATGTAAATGCAGGCAGACACAACTAGACACAATACAGTCCCTATAGCTTTCTTTATATACAGAGCATTACAGTTGCTTGAAATTCTGAAGAATTGTCCACCTTCTCTACCATATAATTCCAAAAAACAGCTGATCATTTGACTTAACAGCAATGTTCATTACTCTGCAAACCTAAATATTTAGTAAGGTCTGTGCTGAAAATATACTTTGCATTTTTCAGCATATTGTGTATGAAACTATAATAATCTTATACAAAAAGTTATCACAGGGTGAGTAATGAAGACTATACATGCCAATGACATACCACATCAATGAGAAAGTCTATGTGCAAATAATTAGGGTGACATACAAAGACAATTGTAATAGAATTGAGGGTTCTTGTTGAAAATTACTCCCTTTTTAATAAAGTAGATAAAATGCTATACATTCATTTATTAATAAAAGGGCTATTGTAAATTTTGAGTTGGTGTTGAGAATATGACGATTCTCTCGAAGAGGTTTAGGCAATTTATGGTCTGGATTCCCAATGTCCAATTTGACCCTCTGATTGATTTGTTGAGATCAGCAGAGGAGGTAAATAATGAGAGATATGGAGTGTGGATTTTCTTGTTGAGAAGTTCTTGAAAATGACAGCCCCTTGGCACAGGAAATTTTGTCAAGCTCAAAATGTGACAAAAGCATTGCTTCATGTGCCATATCAGCTATTCAGTTGTTTATCCATAAACCCAGCCAGGCCCTAACACCAAAAGTAACCCTAACATCAACAGTAATCTTATCCATAATCCCTGTTACAGGAGTCCCAACTCTAAAAGTAATACTAAATCAAACCATATCTGTAATCCCTAACCCTAAGAGTAACCCTAACTCCAATTTTAACTCCAATTACTAAATCTAACAGTAACACCAACAGTTACCCTAATCTCAAATCTAACCCAATCACTAACAACAACTCTAATACTAACAAATGTAATGCTGAGATCAAGATATTACAACATATTTTGCATCATGGCCTTAAAATTGTAATCATGTCTCAGAACAGTGATAGAGAAATGTGGACAAGTGAAAACATGGAAGGGAAAATAATGGTAAAGAGAGTTAGAAAACAAAGAACTACAAAACAAATTGTAGCAATTTGTAAAAATCAAAGATACAATTTACAAACATATAATTTGACAGCAGATAAGAATCAGAAGGTCCATCAAGTCTGCCCACGTTTTCTTCTGAAGTGTAAGCTTTAGCATGTCTGAGCCATTCTTGAATTCACTAAGTATTTGTACTCACTACTTCTGATGGAGGACAATCCATGACTCGTCCATTCTTTCTATAAATAAATGCTTAAAGGACCAGTAAATAGAGTAGATTTGCATAATCGACACATATATGATAAAAAGATAATGAGATAGCACTTAAGTCTGAAGTTCAAATGAGTAGAAGATTTTGTTCTGACAAATGTCAAAGTTACGTCTATTTTTACTCTCCCTGTATCATGTAACAGCCATCAGCCAATCACAAATGCATATACGTATATTCTGTGAATTCTTGTACATTCTCAGTAGGAGCAGGTGACACAAAAAGTGTAAATATAAAAAGATTGTGCACATTTTGTTAAAGGAAGTAAATTGGAAAGTTGTTTAAAATTGCATGCTCTATCTGAATCATGAAAGTCTAATTTTGACTGGAGTGTCCCTTTAAATAATAAGCTACTACTCTCCATCTTTTTTTTCTGCTATTGCTATCGTTCTGCAAAATATTTTCATTCTCAGCTTTTTTAAGTTTCCTAATATTAAGAAGAAGCAAGAATAAAGGGGCCAATAGAGGAATATAATTTGGGAGAGGATGAGAAATAGACAACTATTATTCAATACACCAAGGAAAAATAATTTTAACCATCCATCTCAAAATTTAGCAAGCTGACATTTATATTATGTGTTTAATTTTTTTTCGGCTGCTTTTTCTCTGGCACCATTACTTTTTTTCTGAGAGTCATTGCTCCAAAGTGTTAGAATATATGATTTTTATTTTCCAGTTTGCTCTTTTTCTCTTTATATATTACATTCTAAGACATGTACAAAACAAACAAAATGTTTATTTAAAACTATACAAGCACAGAAAAGGGAAATTAATGAATGTATCTGCAAGGGGCTGACTCCTTTTCAAAATGTATCATTAACAAAATAATATGGAATCAGCTTATCTTTAAAAACCTTAGCCCTTGATAAAGAAAGCAAATCCTATATTGTGTGCTAGGGATGATGGTATTGCTCAAGATATATCCTATTGCTTTAGACACTTGATAATCCTCAAAAATAAAAGACACTATTCCACTCCAAGTTTTCATGAATGCTAAATGCTAATAAACAAGATCACTTCTTCAGAGCTTTTAACAAAGCAGTTAATCCAGTTAGCTTGACCTTTGACATTATTAGGGTTGCAGTGACCCTAATCCAATCAAATTGATTAACTAAAGTTGAGCATCCATAAGACAGTCCTATACCCCCCTTCTACTCCTATTTAGGGCTACCAGATCAGTGGGGAAGACCTGTTGTATTAACAGCACAATGAAAGGGCATTGAGAACCTGATTCATTCAACAGAGACCTTAACTTCATCAAATGTATTATTCTTCAATAGTTCATTAAAAGCTACTCCCTCACAATAAGCACTGGTCATTTCTCAGTCCAGCTGTCAGGGTGAGGGCTTGTTCCAGTCCCAAGAGAAAAGAATGGGGGTTGAGAATGAGTAAACTCTAACAATACTTTATTTTTACTAAACAAGTGTTTACAGGTCCCTGATAACTGGCAACAAAGCTTTTTTTTTTTAACCGAAAGGTCACACAATACAACTATGTCTCAGCCGTTAAACACTAATAAGTGTAGGTTAACAACCCAAGAGGCGAACAAGAACATATATGTATTTACATTTTTTTTTATAAGTATTACTGAAAATCAAGGGGAAAATCGCTAGACATTTAATCCATGTATTCAGTAAATTAACTTTTGTTACACACATATATAAATATATACTGTATATATAATAGTATGTGCTTGGGATGTAGGACTAGGAAGATTATGTGGATATATGGGGAAAGTATATCCCCTGAGAAATATACAACATTTTGGGCCTCTGGGTTAAAGACAAAAGGTTTTGACCAAACCCAGATTTAAATCTCTGAGGTCCCTAAAAAAAGATAAATGTTGCCTTGAGTCAGTCATTACAGTTCATTTCACCTGTGGCTATATCACAGCACCCTGCCTACCCACAAGTGGGTAATAGGACACTGCATTTGTATAAGACAGAATGTAAGATATGTTACTACTGATAACTGTATTTGTTAATAACGACCCATCATAATACTGTTTTCTATACAAATCATTAGCATTCTTTTTGGAAGTCTGTTGTGTTTCATGTTTTTTTTTATATTCTACGTAATCACAAATCAGATAAAATACGAATGATAAATCCTTCATCTTACCCTTTTCAAACCAGTTTGTGCCATACAAATGCCCCTTATACCTTGTATAGGACATCATGATACAGCTATTTGAATTTTCTTAAAAATTCTACACATTGGATCTGTTGAAAATCCATTGTTGCCTATGTTGAATGTGCACAGTTTCTTTCACTGTTTAAGTTCTTGTGCTTGTTTAGTGCAAATGTTAAAGAGACACAAGAAAATGCCAAAAGAAAGTACTGCAATGTGTTAGAGCATTTTATTGTTGAGCTATTGATTGCATAGAATTATGTGTTTAATCCTTGCAAGGGGATTAAACACCTACTTAAAGCCATCTCCAGAACAGCAATTCATTACTGAGAGTTAGCTGGTGATTGTTAATAACACACATATGCCTTTTGTCATTGGCTCACCAAATATATTTAGCTAACTTCTAGAAGTGTATTACTGTTCTGGAGCTAATTTTAACTATTTGTTTAATCCCTTTGCAATGGTTAAACACATAATTATATATAATTACAGTATTTTATTTTTGCAATTTTATGTCCTGCTAATACCCAACACTTTTTTTTTTTTAAAAGTGAAAAATATAGCTCAAAATCACTTTTAACCCCTTAACGACCACAATGAACAATGTTTGTTAAGTTTTTGTGTGTGGTTATAATAAAGCAGGTCCCGCCGCCAGCGGCAGGTCCCGCCGCCAGCGGCAGGTCCGTGCTATTATACACTTCCTCCCTCCTGCTGGCCTCTGGAAATTGTGCAGCCTTGTGGCTTAAGGCAAGACTGCGCTATTAAAAATGCAAGCCCCACACAGGGTACATCGCTGGTCATCAAGGGGTTAAACTGTGCAACTTGTACTCAAATTAAATATGATTGTCTGTTTGGAGATTTAAATATGTTAATAATAAATTATTCAAAATACTGTACAATAATTATTTGCACACAGATCATGAAATTATATTAATGATTAAGTGAAATTAAATACTTAAAAACACTTAATACGCTCATACAGTAGTTTTGTGTGCGCAGATTTAAATTGATTGGATCAGGAACCTCTAAGACATCTGATTCAATTAAAAATCACAGTAAACATTAAGATTGTAATATAAAATGTTTAATATGCATAATAAAAAGCATTGCCATACACTTTGTTTTATTTTGTCCCTTCAAAGTTTAAAAATGGTGGTTTTCCAGTTATGAGAATTAGATGTACACATGTAAAGTTTCACAAGCCTAACACTGCTACAAATCTGGCCATAGTTGGCCTCAGCTGGGTTGTTGTGATAAGGAACAGCAAAATAATGGGGATTTTGCTAACAAAATTACAGTTGCTAGCTCTATCTATACCAGCAACAAGTCGTAGGTAAGTGGTGAATGACATTTGGTTATTGAAAAACAAATGCAGCAAACAAGGTGTTAAATATTTAAAATATTTTTTATAATGTATATATTTATTGTAAGACTACACAATAATCGTACAAGTACAAGGTGTTTACTGTCCCTTTAAGAGACAAAAAATATGATTATTTTTCTTTGTTGCTTATAAAAGAGGCCTTTGTGGGGGATAAGCACAGTATACAGTTTATTGTGTATTACAGTAAAAAAATAAAAACACACGAAAATCCTGAGTAAAAGTATGATTCTTATAGTTTTCCATGTTCAGCTGATCAACGTGCAAGAAAACTAGATTCTTTTATTACATAAAAAATATGTAATTCAAGCATTTTAGTAATATCAGAAACAATTTATGGTAACAAAAAAAAGCCACTGTTTATATTACTTTATAATGGTTAATGTTTCATATATTCTATAGCATAATATATTTACTGCTATTTATTTGTTCCAATACCTTTTGACTATAAAGTTTATTTAAAAAAAAAAAGGGAGGGGTTTGATTTAACTAGAAAGTTTTTTTAACATTATTTTTATGGTGTAACTACACTGGTGTTAGACATTGTTGAAAATAAACTTTCATTAAACTAATGCCACTGTTCTAAGGGGAACAGAAATACAACAAGCAAAACAAATTTACAAAAAGAAAATCAAACCCTGCTACATATCTTAACTTTTCACTGGCTTTAAATAATGAGAATGATAAAACAATGTGCTTTATACTAACATAATAGTGAGGGGATTTTGGCTATAGAAAAACAATTGCAAAAAACAACACAAAAAACAACACAATAATTTATTTTAAAAATGTGTAGACAATGTTATTCAAATTACTTTCCTTTTAAGCATCCTCTTAAAATCAAAATGAAGTATTATATATAGATAGAAAAATGCATAAGAAAACAAAGTACCACTTGTGGGATCAGATACAGCACAAACAACAATACCACAGGCTTCATGACAGAGGCGGAGACAGAGGCAGTGCTAATGCTAATAGATTGATAAATGGCTGATTTGTTACTGACAATAAATGTAATCTTATGTTGTCGCTCTCTTTTTTGTATATGAGCATATCATCAATTAAAGGGATAGTCTAATGCAAATATGATATGTTCTAATTCCTTACAGCAGGTCATTATTTAATTACTGACTCAAGCTTTTAATGTGCTTAAACCCATAGATAAAGTCCTGTTTGGTCAGCCAATAAGGAGTGGCAGCCACATATAGCTGCCAATCAGCTGAGGTGAAAAAGAAAGCATTTACCTATGTGTGTAATGCACAATTATTCAGATAGAACATGCAATCTTAAACAACTTTCCAATTTAAAAGTCATTAAAGGTACACTGAACCCAATTTTTTTCTTTCATGATTAGCAATTTGCTTAAAATTGCATGCTCTATCTGAATCACAAAATAAAAAAATGGGTTCAGTGTCCCTTTAAATAAGCATGTAAAGAAACTTTTTGACAAAATGATGTAAATATTTCACAATTTACAAGTGATTGTCAGGTTTAATAATCATGGTACTGAGGCCTAGGGAAAAACAAGTCAAAATTTAACTTTCATAATTCCGACAGAGCATACGGTTTTAAGAGACTATTCAGTTTACTTACTTTATGAAACTGTGCACAACTGTGCAACTAAACACACTAACAGATGTACCAGCTACTACTGAGTATGTGCAAAAGTTCAGTGTATACGCATAAGTCTGTCATTGGCTGATGGCTCTCACAGGATACAGGTGGCAGGGAAATTTAAGTAAATTTAGAAATTTGTCAGAAAAAAATCCACTGCTAATTTAAATTTCAGAGTAAATGCTATTGTATTGTATTTTTATTATGAACCCATTTATTATGCAATTATACTGTATTTAATGGTCATTTAACCATTTCTCTTGGCATCCTTTGTTGAAATTTAGCTCCTTTCCATGAGAGCATACTGTGGTAAGCACAGGAGCGTGCACGTGTATTGAGTAATATATATTTAACATTTTTGCAAACACTATGCCACGTACCATTTATTAAATGTTAGCATTTGTTAACATTTAAATATTACATATGACTAAAGAGAAACTAAACACTTTAAAGGGATATAAAACCCCATTTTTTTCTATTACAAGAAAACAAAGAAAATTTGATAATAGACGTAAAATGGAAAGTTGTTAAAGAAAATGGTATGCTCTATCTCAATCATTAAATATATTTTTTGGGTATTATGTCCCTTTAATATATTTCAAATGACTTGTTATGCCATCTGCAGAACCTTAAATATATGGCTAATTGCTTCTTTAAGATTTTTTTGTATCTGAAATAACCATTTTTAATCATTGAAACCACAACTTTAAACAGGCTGAGCTTGCAGAAAGAGCAGATATCCTTAGCTATTTCTCTACACACAAATGTCTCCTTATCTTATCTCAATACTTAGATATAGCAATTGAGCATTTTATTAACTATCTCTGCCAGCTGCTGCTACCTCTTGTTTGCATAACTTTTCTATAGAAATGACTGCAGTATTCATATTTTCAGTATAGGTGGTGACTTCAACAGAAAAAAGCCGATATTTCAAATGAAAAAAAGGTACAGGGCTAGTTGTAAACAATTTAATATTTTTCAGCTGGTAAAATAGATCATTGGGGGAACATTAAAGGGGAAAAAATTAAAGTACACTGCCCCTTTAAGTCTCTAACCTTAACCAAGATATAAAGCAATAACAGCCTGACTTTAATTACATAAAAAAATAACAAAAATGAAAGGATAAAATACCTTTGTCTAACACGGGTCCAAAAATAGCCAGGTTGTCATTGACAGTGGTGCAATTCCACCGTCTTCCTCGGAATTGGTGCTGGCACTCTTGAATTCCAATTTTGACTCCCTCAGCCACACTAGGCATGATTTCCAGGTAATTCCTACAGAAACGTAGCTGCTTTATCACCAGACCCGGAATGCTGCCACATAGGTTTGGCTGTGTTCCCAAAGAAGAATATTGATGACTAATTGCTAATGACCTAAAGAAAAAAAAAAATATATATATCAAAACAGCACTTAGCATATGCCGGTAGTACTCACCCTGCCTATAATAGAGAGGTTTGATACAGGAGCCATTAGAAAACTGTTTAAAGCATATACATATATTTTTTTTACAGGAAACAGTTCCCATAGACTGCAATGTAAAGGCACTTTACGTTGCTTTGTGCAGTTATTTTATTAAAAAAATAAAGATGCTACTCTTTTTATTTTTTAATAAACTGGAGTTTGGGAACTTTAAAAAAAAGATCTGACCTCTGGTTAATATTTTTGAGCGCTGATTGCTACCGCAAGCTTGCGGTAGCAATAACCAGCCACCCGTAACGGCTGGTTATTTATCACGCACCCATAATAATAATAATAATTTGCCCATTTGCGGGCGCATGATAAATTAGTGTTCCACTTGTAATCTGCCCCATAATATGATATATAAAGATGTCCAAACGTTGGTTAAATTTATGGGCTGACTTCTAGATTCTAAACAAATTTGTCAAGCTCTGGTGTATTAATTGCTTCCATAAAGGTCAACACCCATACAAAAAATACCCATTATAAATATGAGAAAAACAAATACCAGATACTAAATATGCAAGTAACTTCAAAGTTTTCGTACAACAAACCCAAAGAGGATATTTATATAGGTCATATTGTAAAGATTTGGTTGAGTATACTATATAAGCTACACACTAAAGATAGTCGGCTAGATTACGAGTTGTGCGTTAGGCTTAAAAAGCAGCGTTGGCCGGTCCCAACGCTGCTTTTTAACGCCCGCTGGTATTACGAGTCTTGAAATGACAGGGTCACCGCTCACTTTTTTGGCCAGACTCGGAAATACCGCAAATCCACTTACGTCAATTGCGTATCCTATATTTGCAATGGGACATGCATAGTGCCGGTATTACGAGTCTGACCAAAAGTGAGCGGTAGACCCGCCCCTGTCAAGCCTGGTACCGCATTTTAAAGTCAGTAGTTAAGAGTTTTACACTACAAAGCCGTAGCATAAAACTCTTAACTAAAGTGCTAAAAAGTACACTAACACCCATAAACTACCTATTAACCCCTAAACTGAGCCCCCCCCCCCACATCGCAAACACTAAAATAAATATTTTAACCCCTAATCTGCCGAACCGGACATCGCCGCCACTATAATAAATATATTAACCCTTAAACCGTCGCAAACACTAGTTAAATATTATTAACCCCTAATCTGCCGTCCCTAACATCGCCGCAACCTACCTACATTTATTAACCCCTAATCTGCCTCCCCCAATGTTGCCGCCACTATATTAAATGTATTAAGCTCTAAACCTAAGTCTAACCCTAACCTTAACCCCCCCTAACTTAAATATAATTTAAATAAATCTAAATAAAATTACTACAATTACCTATATAATTCCTATTTAAAACTAAATACTTACCTATAAAATAAACCCTAAGATAGCTACAATATAACTAATAGTTACATTGTAGCTATCTTAGGGTTTATTTTTATTTTACAGGCAACGTTGTATTTATTTTAACTAGGTACAATAGTTATTAAATAGTTATTAACTATTTAATAACTACCTAGTTAAAATAAAGACAAATTTACCTGTAAAATAAAACCTAACCTAAGTTACACTAACACCTAACACTACACTATAATTACATTAATTAACTAAATTAAATACAATTAATTACAATTAAATATAATTATCTAAAGTACGAAAAAAAACACTAAATTAAAGAAAATAATAAAATAATTACAACATTTTTAAACTAATTATACCTACTCTAATCCCCCTAACAAAATAAAAAAGCCCCCCCAAAATAAAAAAAGCCCTACCCTACACTAAATTACAAATAGCCCTTAAAAGGGCTTTTTGCGGGGCATTACCCCAAAGTAATCAGCTCTTTTACCTGTAAAAAAAATTACAAATACCCCCCAACATTAAAACCCACCACCCACACAACCAACCCTACTCTAAAACCCACCCAACACCCCCTTAAAAAAACCTAACACTAACCCCCTGAAGATCACACTACCGTGAGACGTCTTCACCCAACCGGGCCGAAGTCCTCAACGAAGCCGAGAGAAGTCTTCATCCAACCAGGCAGAAGTGGTCCTCCAGACGGGCAGAAGTCTTCATCCAGACGGCATCTTCTATCTTCATCCATCCGGCGCGGAGTGGGTCCATCTTCAAGACATCCGACGCGGAGCATCCTCTTCTGTCCACGGCCAACGACTGAATGAAGGTTCCTTTAAATGACATCATCCAAGATGGCGTCCCTTCAATTCAGATTGGCTAATAAAATTCTATCAGCCAATCGGAATTAAGGTAGAAAAAAATCCTATTGGCTGATGCAATCAGTCAATAGGATTGAAGTTCAATCATATTGGCTGATCCAATCAGCCAATAGGATTGAGCTGGCATTCTATTGGCTGTTCCAATCAGCCAATAGAATGCCAGTTCAATCCTATTGGCTGATTGCATCAGCCAATAGGATTTTTCTACCTTAATTCCAATTGGCTGATAGAATTCTATCAGCTAATCGGAATTGAAGGGACGCCATCTTGGATGACGTCATTTAAAGGAACCTTCATTCAGTCATCGTCCGTGGACAGGAGAGGATGCTCCGCATTGGATGTCTTGAAGATGGACCCGCTCCGTGCTGGATGGCTGAAGATAGAAGATGCCGTCTGGATGACCACTTCTGCCCGGTTGAATGAAGACTTCTCCCGGCTTCATTGAGGACTTCGGCCCGGTTGGGTGAAGACGTCTCACGGTAGGGTGATCTTCAGGGGGTTAGTGTTAGGTTTTTTTAAGGGGGGATTGGGTGGGTTTTAGAGTAGGGTTGGTTGTGTGGGTGGTGGGCTTTAATGTTGAGGGGGTATTTGTACTTTTTTTTTTACAGGTAAAAGAGCTGATTACTTTGGGGCAATGCCCCACAAAAGGCCCTTTTAAGGGCTATTTGTAATTTAGTGTAGGGTAGGGCTTTTGTTATTTTGGGGGGGCTTTTCTATTTTGTATGGGGGATTAGAGTAGGTGTAATTAGTTTAAAAATCTTGTAATTATTTTATTATTGTCTGTAATTTAGTGTTTTTTTTTTTCATGCTTTAGATAATTTTATTTAATTGTATTTAATTTAGGGAATTCATTTAATTATAGTGTAGTGTTAGGTGTTAGTGTAACTTAGGTTAGGTTTTATTTTACAGGTAAATTTGTCTTTATTTTAACTAGGTAGTTATTAAATAGTTAATAACTATTTAATAACTATTGTACCTAGTTAAAATAAATACAAAGTTGCCTGTAAAATAAAAATAAACCCTAAGATAGCTACAATGTAACTATTAGTTATATTGTAGCTATCTTAGGGTTTATTTTATAGGTAAGTATTTAGTTTTAAATAGGAATTATTTAGTTAATTGTAGTAATTTTATTTAGATTTATTGTAATTATATCTAAGTTAGGGGGGTTAGGGTTAGACTTAGGTTTAGGGGTTAATAACTTTATTATAGTGGTGGCGACATTGTGGGCGGCAGATTAGGGGTTAATAAATGTAGTTAGGTTGCAGCGACATTGGGGGCGGCAGATTAGGGGTTAATAAATATAATGTAGGTGTCGGCGATGTTGGGGGCAGCAGATTAGGGGTTCATAACTATAATGTAGGTGGCAGCAGTGTCCGGAGCGGCAGATTAGGGGTTAATAACATAATGCAGGTGTCAGCGCTGTCGGGGGCAGCAGATTAGGGGTTAATAAGTGTAAAATTAGGGGTGTTTAGACTCGGGGTTCATGTTAGGGTGTTAGGTGTAGACATAACATTTATTTCCCCATAGGAATCAATGGGGCTGCGTTAGGAGTTGAACGCTGCTTTTTTGCAGGTATTAGGTTTTTTTCAGCTGGCTCTCCCCCATTGATTCCTATTGGGAAATCGTGCACGAGCATGTTTTACCAGCTCACCGCTAACGTAAGCAGCGCTGGTATTCAGGTGAGATGTGGAGCAAAATTTTGCTCTTCGCTCACTTTTTTGTGGTTAACGCCGGGTTTGTAAAAACCCGTAATACCAGCGCTGTCTGTAAGTGAGCGGTGAGCATAAACTGGTCGTTAGCACTGCACCCCTGTTAACGCAAAACTCGTAATCTAGGTGATAGATTTTGGAAACTGATACCCTATTAAAACGCTACAACTATAATACTGTACCAGAATCCAGCTGTTAGATGCTATAGAAAATTATGTTGATTATAGTTAGACAAGGTTTGATCACCTTACTCCCAGACATTGATACGATGCACATAGTTACACTTTACCCATGTTTAACACATCCTAAACACAGCACTGTTTCAGTTCATTTACTTAGGTATGTGGCATTCAGGCTCAATAATCAATCATGATTTCTGCAAACATGCACATTTATGTGTACAATAAATATATATTGTTTTAATTATATTCAGTTTTAACAGCAATCTAGTTCTGTAATGATTCTGGTTGTACTAATGTCATCTAAAATTGTGGTCCATGATGTTAAAGGGACAGCAAAGTCAAAATTAAACTTTAATGATTCAGATAGAGCATGCAGTTTTAAATAACTTTCTATTTTACTTCTGTTATCAAATTTGCTGTGTTCTTTTGGTATCTTTTATTGAAAAGTAAAACTAGGTAGGCTCATAAGAGCTCAGAAGTGTGCACATGTCTTTAGTACTCTATGGCAGCAGTGTTTACAACATTATTTGTAGCTTTGTTATACAATGTAGCAAAACACTGCTGAGAGTACTAAAGACACGTGCACACTCCTGAGCTCTTATGAGCCTACCTCGTTTTACTCTTCAATAAAAGATACCAAGAGAACAAAGCAAATTTGACAACAGAAGTAAGGTCGAAAGTTGTTTAAAATTGCATACTCTATCCAAATCATGAAAAATGAAATTTGACCTTACTGTCCCTTTAATAAGAAGTGTGTGAAGATATCAGCAACATATGCAGTTCAATTATAATAAACAGTAATTATATAATTATCCAATATGGGGGCAGCTTTTCAAATCATTTAGCTACTTCAATTGTGCATTTTTAAGATAAATCATTTAACATTTCTAAACAACTGTGTTTGACCATGTGGTTTTAAAGAAGCATCAGCCAACATAACTGATACAGCAACTGAAGTTTTCGTCAAACATATTAATTTTAGTGGCTTGCTGCTGGTGCACGTTTGCACAGATATGTAGGTATTGCTGCATCAGTAAGTAATGTGATGCCCCCACCCCTGTAACTCAAATTCTAAATTATATGCACTATATTTAGTCCTCTACTTGCCTGAGATGCTTGAAATACAATCTCACACAATGCCTGCAGCAGCCAAGGGATTACTGAACACTTGCTCCCTGAAAGCGCTTTTAATATTGTACTGTATATATAAAAAAACAGGTTGCGGAAAATCAATTGATTAACAAAGGATCCAGCATATTGTTCAAAGAAATTTGTAGTCTTTGAAATTGTGCTACTACCAAACACTAAATAAATACTAGATAGAATGATGCATTCAAATAAAAGATTAGTCTGTGAATAACATGCAGATGTCTTTATTAAGGTTTCATTAGCTGTTTAAATATTGACAGAATAAGTGTAAAGTTTTAGTGCCTATAAAACAATGGGAGCAGCCATGTTGTAACTTAGGTTACCTTCTCTGCTGTGGCCAATTAGGGACAATTATAAATAGGTAATTAGAGTGTGCAGCCAATGGCTGTGTTGAATATAACAGTGTTCTGCACTTCCATTTCTAACAGAAACTAAAAAGCTCACAGTTTCAGAATGGAATTACAGTAAAACGGAATAAAATAAATAATACAATTATATTGCAGTGTTTATATATATATATATATATATATATATATATATATATATATATTTATATATATAAGATGTATCATTTTAAATTACCATCTCACAGTGTTTAATGTCCCATTAGCTGAAGGAAATGAAAGAAGAAATACATTCCAAAGCAGGACACGTGGAGGTCATAAAATAACTTCTATGATAAAGTATCTTCCAAAGCAGGACACGTGGAGGTCATAAAATTACTTCTATGATAAAGTATCTTAATGGAACAAAATGTGTCAGTTATTCCTTGTGTTTTGTTATGTGCTTATATGTATTACAATTATTTAAATAAAGTAGTGTAAGCTCTATCTTGCAAAAAATGTGTTCCTTTGTTGCCTTTTGGATCTCTGCAGTAAGAAACAAGGTAGGGAGCTCCCACGAATTTACAGACAGCTACTGAGGACACCGTGTCAGAGAACTGTGTGACAGCTGTGTATTTATATAAAGCTGATTGAGAGGCCTTATATTTGGTATGGTGGGGATACACTGTAGCAGCAGGCTGAAGGTTACTGCAGAGCTACCACTTACTCTGTGTAAAATTGTGTTTGAGAAGTCAGTATGTTGCTGGTAAATCATTTTGTGAAGTTTGAGAAATTATATTTGACTTAAAGGGACACTCAAGTAAAAATAAAACTTTTATGATTCAGAAAGAGCAGCAGTTTTAAGACACTTTCCAATTTACTTCCATTATCAAATTTTGCACAGTCTTTTTATATTCACACTTTCTGGGGAACAAGATCCTACTGAGCATGTGCACAAGTTCATAGGGTATACTAGTCTGTGATTGGCTGATGTGTCACATGATACAGGGGGCCTGAAAATGGGAGACAAAATATATTTGCCTGAAAAAAATCTACTGCTTATTTGAAATTCAGAGTAGGTGTTGTTGCTTTGTCTTTTTATTCTGTACTTGTTAATTATGCAGTTCTGTTTTTAGTGGTCCTTTAAAGGAACTGTAAACAGCCTGTAATTACAAGACCTTTCTGTTGTGTCGCTGTAGAATAACATATCAGCCAAGTCTGAACTTTTTAAAAACAATTTAACATTTTTTTTTACTGCAATTGTTTATCAATTGCAAAGTCCAACCATCATTTGTCTTATTTGGAGGAGCCAATCTGTGCTTTAGTCTACAGACAATAAGGCTAGTAATGGTCATACCGTTAGTATGAAATGCATTGTATTACAGTTGTTATATGATAAGCCCAATTAGTGAAATATATGTAGCAGGGTTAGCCTTGATAAGTCAGCATGTGAGAATTAAAAATTCCTTAGGCTTTAGAGATAAATTACATGAACAGAAAGCAACATTATACTGTAAAGATGTTTCATTATGCATAACTAAACATTTTATATAAAAATCTCAAGGTGCTTTCTGTCCCTTTAAGTGACTTTACACAGTTATTGAAAGTGATTACATAATTGTGGCTTAACATAAAGTAATTGTCTGTATCCAAAGTTAATATTTATATCTTATTTACAAGAAAGAAAATGACCCTGCACCAGTTGTACCATACATTGGTCTAGTTTCCATCGAGGTGGTTAAGCTTGGATACTGATGGTAACATAAAAATTCTCCATAGACTTTAATGGAGATAAAGGTTTTTAGCACCAGTTTCTGACCTTTACCTCCTCAATGGAAACTAGCCCATAGTTAGCAGTTTTAGCTTCTCCAAATTATAATCTAGAACTCTCACTGCTTTTACTGAAAAGCTGTGGGCTCATTTCCATTGAGTTGTAATTTGGTCACAAACCAATAAATATGCTGGTGGAAGCAATTTCGTTTATCAAATGCTTCAGATGGTGCGTTATACCTCCATATAGCCTGGCAAAAACATTTTTGCATCCCATAGAAAGTATTAAAAGCCGTTAAGCGATAACTTATACAAGGTTTCCAATGAAAGTGCAAACCGTTAATACACTGGCTTAGTTTCCATTGAGGTGGTAAAGTTTGGAAAATGGTGGTAAAATAAAAAATATCCATAGACTTTAATGGAGATAAATGTTTTTATCACCAGTTTCAAAACTTTACCAACTCAATGGAGACTAGGCCACTGTCGGAGGCTGCCCATAAAGTATCACACATTACAGAATGCTCAACTAGGTGTAGAAAATAGCTTTTTGCGGCCTGGTTCCCATTGAAATGTTAATGTTCTTATGGAAATATCAATATGTATGTACAGTACATACAAAAATATATGCACACAAAATATTTACATATTTCAAACTAGACCTATGCATAGGACAGCAATAATTATTACATATATCAATAAATTGGAAAATAAATAATAATAATAAAAAAAAGAAATAAGGGATGGAAATGAAAAAAGGGATGGGCTAAATATGTTAATAAAATAAGAGCAAAAAGAAAATCAAATAAACCAAAAAATAACATTGGAAAAAAACTTTAAGAGAGATAAAAATGGATATCAATCAAAAAAGGGATGGGCTAAGTGTATAAAGAAATAAAAGAGCAAAAAAAGCCAAAAAAAAAATAATTAATAGGGAAGAGTAGAAAAAGGGAGGATGGGAAGGGGGATACAGGGTAAACTAAGGGCAAAAAAAGGCAGATGGGTATACAGGTTAATGAAATGAAAGACATTTTTTTTTTAATGTGATTTGTGTTTGTATTAAAAAAATGTGTTTGTATATGTGTGAGTTTGTGTATGTGTGTGTGTGAAAACTAATGTGTGTTAATTAACAAATGTTTGTTTTCCTCATATTATCTGAGTCCCAAAATAAGAATATATTAAAAAGAATCTCCAACTCTCCAGTAACTCACAAATAACTATCCAGCCCACCAAACTCCTACAAGCGTAACGAGCTCCCGTATCTTTCTCTCAAGAGGCGATCACAGGTAAAGAGAGTGCAGAAGCAAACCATTATTTTTTTTTGAGTAAGGTTAGGTTACCCAGCATCGGCAGCACAAACTTACATTCAATCAAAAAGAGCAACTAGAAAACTGGTACTAAAACAATCAGAAAGAGCAACTAGAAAACTGGTACTAAAATGGAGCTGTCAGCTACTTTTAGATGTCGGCAACTTCTGTAGTTTACGGCTCCATTTTTAACAACTCAATGGAAGTGAGCCCTGCATGTTTAGCTATTTACTTGCTTTGTTAGCATGCTTATACACTGAGGGAGTGTTTAGTGAGGTTATGAAAGCCATTATAAACTTACTGAGTCAAACAGCTGAGTTTGATAACGTTCACAATATTTAATCTTAATTTCCCCACAACGGCACCAGTTAATACTGATAATGGCTGCAGATCATCAAAAGCTGCTCAATACACAAAACAATACAATTGCTCTCCAGGCTGCTCACATTGAATTCCATAAGGGGGGGACATCTATACCCATGGATTTTTCTTCCCATCTGGAGTACAAACTGCAGGAAAAAAACACAATTGAATGTCCTTTTTTTTTTTTTTTATTCCCCTGAAAGTAGCATCATTTTAGAGGAAGAATTACAAACCATTCTGGAATTTATAGTTCACTATTTCCATCTCAGCATTGCGCCACTGCATTGTACAGTGATTGGGAGAAAGCTTCCTGGAAGGCAGAATGTTTTGCATAAGGTCACACCCCATCCTCCGTGCTGTGAGTGTGCTATGAGCCATGTAGGAGGATTTCCACTTCCCACAACTTTTTAACAGCAGCAAAGAATAAGGTTCCTCATTAATTTAGTCCTCTTACTCACATACTGAAATAGTTTGTTAAAATTTTTTGTCAATAGCACAAATAATGTACTCTCAGTTTTAGGCTTTATATGTATAGGTTAACATATTTGTTCTTTTGTGTTTAATTTGTATTATGTTTTTCTTCTTTATAGCTGTATAATGCAACAGATCAAATAAACAAAGCACTAAATACAAAATTAAACTATATGCTTTAGAAGTTAGAAGTCTGGATAAAGACTTTCATTTTATTACACCCACATTTTTTTTTTTTTTTTTTGTAAAAGTGAATTAAGTTTAGCATATAGTGACTCCAAATTTTTTTGTGTACTAGTAAACTAGGACTATTTTTGGGATAATTATCCACCCCTGATGTTATTTTCCTGAGCATATTGTGGAATTATTTCTGCGGACACCCATGGCTGCTCAGCTTTAACCAAATGACCAGGCCACCTCATCTTTCTGATGTTGCAACTGTCAATATATTGTAGATATGCTTTGTTTGTGTGTTTACATTTAAATGATGGTGATAACATGTCCCGTATTGTTTTTTGTTGGGGGGGTTCTCCTCATTTGCATTGGCAGTGATATCTTGTTTTTGGGGTCTAAGAATGTGCACATTGGTGGTCGATATTGTTTATCCATTGTGTTTTATTGGTCGATCTGTGGGTTGTGAGCATATTTCAAGTGCCTTTGGCTGTGGTTGAAGCTGTCCATGCTTTGTATCGGTTAATTTTCCTATATACAATCTGATATTTTTTAAACATTGGAAATGGTGCTATTGAAAGCTAAAACATTGACAAAAACAGGATTGACCAGATTAAAATCCACCTCTATGTTTATCTCAATACTTCTACAGTATAATAAATATAACATTATCCTTGGAATAGCAAATGCATTGATGCTTAGTGCAGATACTTTGCTTCCTAGAAATCTCTTCACTTTTAGGGGACCTTGCAATCTAATAATTACATTTTTGATTAATTAGATCCTTTTATGATTACATTAGAGTTATGTGGTAATATATGTGTTTAACCATACCAAAGGAGTTCACTTAAAGGGACACTGAACCCACATTTTTTTTCTTTCATGATTCAGATAGAGCATGCAATTTTAAGCAACTTTTTAATTTACTCCTATTATCAATTTTTCTTTGTTCTCTTGGTATCTTTATTTAAAAAAGCAGAAATATAAGCTTACAAGCCGGCCCATCTTTGGTTCAGCACCTAGGTTGTACTTGCTGATTGGTGGCTAAATGGTATTCACCAATCAGCAAGCGCTATCCAGGGTGCTGAACCAAAAATGGGCCGGCTCGTAAGCTTTACATTCCTGCTTTTTCAAATAAAGATAGCAAGAAAACGTAGACAAATTGATAATAGGAGTAAATTAGAAAGTTGCTTAAAATTGCATGCTCTATCTGAATCATGAAAGAAAAAAAATTGGGGTTCAGTATCCCTTTAAGTCTAAATTCAACTTTCATGATTCAGATAGAGCATGCAATTGTTTGAGACTTTACAATTTACATCCATTATCAATTGTAGCATAGTCTTTTTATATGCACACTTTCTGAGGCAACTCACAGTGTATGAGTATACTAGTCTGTGATTGGCTGATGGCTGTCACATGATACAGGGGCCAGCAAATGTGTAAAAAAAAAAATTTGTTAGAAAAAAAGTAAGTGTTATTCTATTGTCTTTATATTATGCACATATTAAATATGCAATACTACTGTATTTAATGGTCCTTTAAGATAATGCACCAGATGTGCTCCTAAGCTTAAAATGGCTACTGATTAGAAGCTAGAAGCATATGCTACACCTGATAGGTCAAATGGGCGTGAACTGCTCAGCTGTGGGAAGGCACTGCAGTTAATGAGTGTGAGTAATAAGAAACATTTATGTAATAAAAGAGCATGTCCTATTAAAAATAAAAAATAAAAATTGAAGAAATTCTGTTACCCATGAACTGAATTTCTGTGGCAGCAAAAGGGCTAAGTGAATCAGACATATAGTTGTGATTGTCTGGTACTATAAGCAAGCAACTGTAAATCTTTTATTTTGCCCAGTGAAGAAGTAATACATTTCAGTGTGCATACATATAGTCATAAAAATGCCTTACTCCATATTGGGCTGTATTCCTCCCATTGTAGCAAGGCATGCTGGGTAATATATTCATGTAAATGAAAAGTTCCTGCAAATGTTTTTTTTATATGTTCTGTATTTCAGTTCTATTGCATTTCTTTAATTAACCTTTACTCATTTTAAAGGGACATAACGCGTCATTTTAAAGATATATTATATAGAGAGAATAGAAAAGAATTAATCCTCAAACACGCACCTAGCAATTAATTTGGAACACCATATCTAAACCATAAATCCTTATGGTCCCAGATGTGAGCGTGATAAAACTAAACTTTTAATCAAATTATTAAAAAACAGATTGATTAAATTGTCAAATGAAATAAAAGAGAAACACAATATGCACGTAATAGGCACTTCCTGATCTATTCTATACAATATAAACCATCAATCAGGGCAAACGCTTAAAGGGACAGTATACAGTGATTTTCATATAACTGCATGTAATAGACACTACTATAAAGAAGAATATGCACAGATGTTGATCTAAATATCCAGTATAAAAACTTTTATGAACTTACTTAGAAGCTCTCAGTTTAGCACTGATGATGAGGTTTGGCTGGGACACCCAGTGAAAGGGGCTAGGATACCATGACGAGCACTCCCCCCTCCCCCTTCCCTGCATATGAAAAGACATATGACATAAACAAGAGCCAGCAGGAGTCTATAAACATCTGACAGTGTGAGGCTCGATTTGGAGTCTGAAAAACATCACAACGTTTTTAAAAAATAAGCAAAACTATACATTTTGACAAAAACGCTCCCAGATGGGCTATATACGTGGATCATCTACAATCCATGTATGCAAAGAAAAATCTAGTTTACAATGTCCCTTTAAATTATACCAATTACCACATCAGTCACCAACCAAAAGATCCCTATGCTTCAGTATATTGTGTGACTATAATTGGACCATACAATGTCTCATAAAGGTTAGACTTATCTATTTTCATGTGTCACAATGTGGTTATTATTTAAAAAGAGCCTCTGACGAAGTAGGGGGAATCCCTATGAAACATGTAAGGCCACGCCCACCGTCTTTACGCTATCACGGTACTACGTTCAGCAGTTGTAAGTTGCCGGCACTTTATGCTTGCAAACAGCTGACTTGCTAGTTTTGTTTGGCGCTTTTTAACTGAGTAATCATACTCGTTTTAACTGGACTCTTCAAGTTGGGGATAATTTAAAGAACCTGACTCCAGCTAAAAATCGGAAGTAGCGTTATGGAACTCTGAGTGTATATGTTTGTCTTACACCTGACTTCTGAGAGCCTCTGCCATTACGGATGGAGATCTTTTGAGAGACCTATATGGTTCCCAGGTGCCTTTATCATACCTCATTTTGTTTGAGGTCATATCTTGTGAGTTTCAAATTGTTACTGTTAATAAATGTATTGTTTATTCTGATATACTGCACTCAGAGGGGTTGCGCCCTGTTTCTTCATTTTATGTTTTTTATTTAGCTTTTATCCGGTTTCCAGTACCGTGAATTTGATGAGGCAGCAACCCAGAATCTCTGAATCAGCTTTATCATTTGGAAGCAGCATATACTTTTGGTTATTTTTATACATATAGATATTATTATTATTGTACCTTAGTGTGTGGCGCTTTATTCTTTGCATTATTATTTAAAAAGTACTGGGTATTACCACGTGAGCCTATATAGGATATTAATAAATCCTTTGCATCACCCAATAAATCTACATATTACAAATCATACCTAGAACCTAGATATAAGGTGCAGATGCCTACACGCGTTTTGTCGTAACTTTGCCATATCTGGTAATATCCAGTGCATTTTAAAGAGTTTTGGTTAATTAATTTTGTACTTTTACACTGTTTACTTATTTAGTCATTTTAAATATGCATTTGCAGACTTATATACACATATAAATACATATTTATACATATATAGACATATATATATATATATATACATCCATTGGAGCCATTTAAAAACAGGGGAAAAAATTATGCAATATTAATTTTCAATTAAGTGTTATACTGTGTATTTACTGTAAATATTTGGCATTCCAATGCTCTGCACATAGCAGAATATGTTCTATGTATTTATAAATAAATATTCATATATATATATATATATATATATATCTGTATATATCTATTCCTATATATAATCATATAAACACACACATATATATATATATATAAAAATAACAAGAGTATTGCATTGAGCAATGATACTTTTTTTATTGGACGAACTATACATTTATAAGATGACAAGCTTTCGGAAGAGTTCCTTCCTTTATCAGTCTGAAGCAATACTAACCAATTCAATGGAATTTAACAGATTGTATCTTAAAACACAGAATAGCTAAGAAGACAGTGCAGGGAGAGGAGGAGGTGTCGTAAAAATCATGAGGGGGGCTTAGGTAACAGGCAGACAGTGTCCAGTGTAGGAGAACAGACAGGGGAAATATATAGCTTTACATAGAGCATATACTGACATAAAGTTATATATCAATATTGAATCAATATCTATAGAGATGTGAAATTGTATATACAGGGGGAATACAAAAGTTAAGAAAAGACAAAAGTGTGGACATAGGCTTACCTGTGTACCTATGTATAAAGAATGTGGAATATACAATGTAATTGACTAAATGAAAGTACATTACAAAAATTTTTGATAATGTGTTAAGAATCCAGAGTCCACATTTAGTCCAGAATTAAACAGGTTGAAGTGCATTATCATTTTCATTTCAAAGGTTTTTCTTTCCATGGTGTTATTGAAGTTGCCTCTGAGAATTTTGATTTTGAGGTTTTGGATGGAGTGGTCAGGTTGGGTGAAATGGTGACCAACAGGGGTTAGTATGCTTCAGACTTGATAAAGGAAGGAACTCTTCCGAAAGCTTGTCATCTTATAAATGTATAGTTCGTCCAATAAAAAAAGTATCATTGCTCAATGCAATACTCTTGTTATTTTGATATCTAAATCTCTGGACTAACATGGCTACTCCAATCAACGTATATATATATATATATATATATATATAATATATATATATAGATTCAGTTAAGTGAACTCTCACTTCATTCCAAACAACTTGAGGGTGCTTGAGTGGATATAATCTCAAAAAAATACAATGAACCCAGCACTAATAAATACACAGATGAGTGAGTGCTGGGTCCATTGTATATATATATATATATATATATATATTTTTAGCCATTCTGTGTTTCAAGATATGATCTGTAAATTCCATTGAATTGGTGAGTATTGTTTGCAGAATTGATAAAGGAAGTAATACTTCCAAAGCTTGTCAACTTATAAATGTATAGTTAGTCCAATAAAAAGTATCATTGCTCAATGCAATACTCTTGTTATATACAGTATATATATTGATTTCCTTTTGAGACATGGAGGATTTTAATCTCAAACTTTTATCTCCACCATAATTTTGATAAATTTTGATTTAACCCTGAAATGAGCTTTACCTAAGCAACAATCAGAAATCTATCTGCTACTGAAGAGTTCTAATAAGAATGAAACAGGCAAAGTAAATCAAAAGAAAGGTTGAATGACTGCCTTTAGGCCCGAGAATCCTCCTCTGTCACAGAGTCTTACCCACTTAAGGAGCAATAGTCTTATTTCTGCTGAGAAGAGCTAAATAACCCGAGAGTAAGCCACACAGAAATGTAAGTACCATGTGTTCTACACAGTGCGGGGTGATCACACAGCAGGACTGCTGACAGGCTTACAGTTAGTGTATTGTAGGAAGTGTTACTGCCCATTACTAGAGGATCTCACTTTCCCTCTAACCAGACTGTGCTCCAGCTCCTCTCACCAGCAGCAGCAGTTCCTCCTGCAAAAATAGTTCAGGAACTCCGTTCCCATGTGTTCCCGCTCGACTTGACCCCTGTATCTATCTATCTATCTATCTATCTATTATCTATCTATCTATCAATCTATCTATCTATCTATCTATTTATATATATATTTATCTGTCTATTATCTATCTATCTATCTATCTATCTATCTAATTGATATCTTTATATCAAGTATCTATCTGTCTATCTATCTATCTATCTATCTATCTATCTATAAAGTACCTATATATCTATCTATCATCTATCTAACTCATTTAAGTATCTATCTATCTATCAATCTATCATCTATCTATCATCTATCTATTATCTATCTATCTGTATATTATTATCTATCTATCTATGTATCTATCTATCTATATATCTGTCTGTCTGTCTGCCTGTCTGCCTGACTATCTATCTATCTATCTATCTATCTATCTATCTATCTATCAAGTATTTATCTATCTATCTACTATTCTATCTATCTATCTATCTATCTAACTGTCTATCAAGTATCTATCTATCTATCTATCTATCTATCTATCTATCTATCTATCTATCATCTATCTATCCCCCTTTAAAAATAGTAACATTACCTTTTTTATATAACAGCAATGTTTACAAATAGTAAAATGATTTTTCCTAGGTACAACCGGAGACAAAACACATATGGAGATGCTGCGGGTGGTTATACTTTGATTTATAGAGTGGGTTGTATTGCTACTTAAAAGTTGTACACACCCATAAGACATATTCATTATGTAGATAATTTGTGGGCTGGTCATATCCTAATTCTGTGGCAAATCATTGGAATGAATCTGCTTCAGTGTGGTAAAATATAGTTGATATTACAACACTGCTTAAAGCATTTTTAAGTAAGAAATGTAAGTTGAATCTCTTAGGGATTCATGAATTAAAACAGAGAGCATAGCATTGTGGTTAATATTTTTAAACTTCAAAGAAAGAAACGTGGTAAGTGTAATATGCTTCAGGTCTTCACGGGTCTACTAATGATAGCAGAAGTACCAATATTAACTAATGAGCAAGTCTTCCCCCGTTATTATAAAAATAATCATCAATATACTAGTAAGAGAAGGAGACACGCAGCTGTGCACATCAAAGCACCAACCTAATCTTTAACTCATATATATATAAAGTGCTAGAGTAGCATACCTGAACTATAATAATGTTAGTATAGTCAGATAACTAGCAATTAATTATATTCCATCCCTATTAAAAAAAATTAAAATCAGGGCAACGTTTTCATCAAGTTCTTGCTCAAACGGCTGGGATCTTATGATATAAGATGAAAGCATTAGACTGACATTAAGATCTTAGCATATACCAGCACTGCATTAAGCATGAGATGTACTTAAAATCATTTAACACTATCATTTTGTTAGCAATTTTTACAAGGTAGAGCATTCTGGCTATACTTTTCTTGAAAAGTCTGGTGGAATCCATGTTTCTGGCTCTTTTTTTCTGTGACTATTTAGGAGTTTGTGGCCTGAACTAAATAATCTATTTAAGAGGTATTTCCCAGTAAAAGCATGTAAAATAAATATCTGGTTTTTTTTTTCTTAAAGGGACAGTCTACTACAGAATTGTTATTGTTTAAAAAGATAAATAAATCCTTTATCACCATTTCCCCAGTTTTGCACAACCAACACAATTATATTAATACACTTTGTACCTCTGTGGTTACCTTGATTCTAAGCATCTGCAGACTGCCCCTTATCTCAGTTCTTTTTACAGACTTGCATTTTAGCCAATCAGTGCTGACTCTTAAATAGCTCCATGGGAGTGAGCACAGTGTTATCTATATGACACACATAAACTAGCACTGTCTAACTGTCAAAAACTGTCAAAATGTACTTAGATAAGAGGCAGTTCAATAACTTAGAAATTAGCACATGAGCCTATCTTGGTTTAGCTTTCCACAAAGAACACCAAGAGAGCAAAGCAAATTTAATGATACAAGTAAATTGGAAAGTTGTTTAAAATTGCATGCCCTTTCTGATTCATGAGAGTTTAATTTTGGCTAGCCTGTGCCTTTACTTAGACATTTTGGCATAGATTACAAGTGGAGCACACAAATATTATGCATGATTGTGCATTAAAATCTCTCAGGCTTAAAGGGACAGTATACTGTAAAATTGTTTTTCCCTTAATGTGTTTCCAATAACTTTTTTTACCAGCTGCAGAGAATAAAATGTATGAGATTTGCATTTTAAGGTTTATTTGTGTATATGAATTAGCTGATTTTGTGTTTTGAAGCCACAACCTAATAAATGGGTTGAGCTTGTAGGTGTAATCAGATCTCATTACTTTATCACATTGTGTACATATACTTGCTTCTTTATTTTATATCTGTCCGTAAACCAAAGACAAATACTTGGAGAGAATAATGAAAAATTTACATTTTATTACCTTATCTCTTCTATACTCTACTGGGAGTGTAATTTCTTCTGGCTGTGTTTACACAGCTTATCTAGAACTTGGACCTAAGGCCAGAAACTTTCAGAATAGGTAGGGATAACACAGGCTAAATCAACTATTTCAAATGCCAATATAAGTCTAGGGCACGCTAACATCTGGATGTTGGATAATGCAAATGGGCTAAGTCCATCAAATAATAGACTTTTATAGAGGCACACAGTAAAATGAATGTGGGATATCAGTTGATTGCTGATGGTTCTCTAGTAGAGCAGGCCTTCATCTAGTTCTGTGCAATACTATTAAAGGGACATAAAACCCACATTTTATCTTTCATGATTCAATAGAAGATAAAAAAATTAACAACTTTCCAATTCACTTTTTTTTAATCTAATTTGCTTACTTCTCTTTGTATCCTTTGTAGAAAAGCATACCTAGGAAGGCTCAGCAGCAGCAATGCACTACTGGGAACTATATACTGATTGGTATCTGCAGATAAATGCCTTTTATTATTGGCTCACCTGATGTGTTCAGCTAGCTCCCTGTAATGCATTACTGTTCCTTCAACAAAGAATACCAAGACAATGAAGCAAATTTGATAATAGAAGTAAATTGGAAGATTGTTTAATATGTTATGCGCTATCTGAATGTGAAATATAATGTTTGGGTTTCATGTTCCTTTAATAATAATGGTATATCAGGGGTGATCAATTCCAGAGGTTTTGGAACTACATTTCCCATGATGCTCAGCCAGGTGAAATGCTTGCTGAGCATCATGGGAAATGTAGTTGAAAAACCTCTGGAGGGCCAACCTTGGTCACTCCTGGAACTCAATCTTTAAAAAAAGAAAAGAAAAAAAGAACACAACATTTTAATGAGCGCACTTTTATAAGAGTGCCATAAGCATTAATAGTGCTCCCTGCGCTATCTACAGTATTATATTATAGGGCGCTCTATAAAGTTTTGTCACATTAAGATGCTTTGGGTAAAAATTGTAAGTATCCTCTTGTAATACCCCATTCTGTATTATTCTTTATGTGAGGTTGAGCAAAAGACAACACATCCTGCATTATCTATGAAGTCCCACTTGTAATCTAGCCCTTTATGAAGAGATTAAATATTGAGTTGTATGTTCCTTAAAAATATGAAACCCACATTTTTTATTTCATGATTCAGACAGAGCATGCAATTTAAAGCAACTTTCTAATTTACTCCTACTATCAATCTGTCTTCATTCTCTTGCTATCTTTATTTTCAAAGCAGGAATGTAAGCTTAAGAGCCGGCCCATTTTTGGTTCAGCACCTAGGTAGAGCTTGTTGATTGGTGGCTAAATATAAATCATAAAAAAAATAAAAAAATTGGGTTTAATATCCCTTTAATGCATATTAATATTCATTTTCTTAAAGAATTTCCTATTGTTTTTGTGTCTAATCTATAGTATAAAATGTTGTGAACTCACAACATGAAGTTCTCCCAGAAAAAAAAACAACCCAGAACAAATTGATTTCATTGGTACAGGTTGCAGCATGCAATATAATTGAAAAATAAATTGTCATGTCTCTTCAGACCGGTCTGACCCGACTGGAAACATAGCTTACAGCTGTTTATAGCTTCTAAAGATCCTTCTGTACCGTCCCTCCCTCGCAATGTTTTACTTATAGCGCTCTCGTAGCATAAAGGTGCATTTCCAATCCATACAGATATTCTACTACTAAATGCTTTAAATGACATATATTTATGTTTATATTTTGTATCCCCACATGTAAATAATATGTTAGAAAATAACATGTGAGCCCCACCTCAAATAATAAATTAAAAATAACGAAATCGGCAGTTAGCTCCCATCAGAGCAGTGCTGCTCCTGAGACTATCGTTGTGTGCTTTTCAACAAAGGATACCAAGAGAATGAAGCTAATTAAAATTAAATTGTAAAGTTGTTTTAAATTGTATGCTCTTTCTTACTCATAAAAGGAAAACTGCGGGTTCCTTTAAAAGCATGGTATTTATGTAAAAGAGGGCATTTCAAAATATTTTAGTTTCTAATTTACTTATGTTAAAGTGATGTTCCTATGGCAAAAAAATGGTTTTGGATAAACTTGTGCATTTCCACCAATAGAGCTATGGGAGGTGTCCCTATCAGCCAATCAGCATCTGGACACACATTGATTTCCTTAAATTTACCAATTAAATTTGAAAAGGTTTTAGCTTTACCTTTTTTATGCAAAAACATACTGAATACAAAGCTTTGTACAGACACTAATTCAGAGCTTGACAACTCCAGAACCCAGGTTTTGGTTATTCTCCATATATCTATATAAAAATACCACTGTCTGGCTCCTAAAAGTATGTCTGGCTCCTAAATATTCTTACTGGCTTCTAAATTTTAAACAGGTTTGGCGACCCCTGCTTTAATTACATTAGCTTATACTTGTTGTTTTTGCATTTATTTAAAGGGACATGAAACCCACATTTTTTTTCTTACATGGTTTAGAAAGAGAATGTAATTGTAAACAACTTTCTAATTTACTTCTATTATCTAGTTTGCTTCATTCTCTTGATATCCTTTGTTGAAAAACATATCTAAATAGGCTCAGTAACTGCTGATTGTGGCTGCACATATATGTCTCATGTGATTGGCTCACCCATGTGCATTGCTATTTATTCAAAAAAGGATATCTGAAAAATGAAGCAAATTAAGTATTAAATTGTATTCTCTATCTGAATCATGAAATAAACATTTTGTGTTTTATGTCCCTTTAAGTGTACCTTTTTAACTTCCATGGGTTAAAAAAATTAAATATAGAAATCATGCTATATTATTCATTACAATATAATAAATTAAAGACAAATTTCTTTAAAGACCATTAAAGGGACATGAAACCCACATTTTTTCTTTCATGATTTTGAAAGAGCATGCACTTTTAAACAACTTTCTAATTTACTTCTTTTATCTATTTTGTTTTATTATCTTGATGTTCTTTGCTGAAAAGCATATCTAGATAGGCTCAGTAGCTGCTGATTCCTGCACATAGAAGCCTGGGGTGATTGGCTCACCCATGTGCATTGCTTTTTGTACAACTTATAATATTTAAAAAATAAAGCAAAATAAATAATAGAAGTAAATTGTAATGTTGTTTAAATTTGTATTCTCTTTCTGAATAATGAAAGAATTTTTTTGGGTTTAGTGTCCCTTTAAACTTGAAATTTCAACAACATAAAATGTTTCATTATTGCAAGTGAAACATTATTGCAATATACATTAATTATTTATTTTGCTGCCTTTTACTGTGAAATACATCTAAAAATGTGCTTGTTTTACTTTCTCCCAGGGAGGTTTAGGTTAATAATTTTAGGCAATTTATGCAAGCTTTTGTTTACTTTCCCCGCCCCCTCAGATTCTCAGCAGTCACATGTTTGTAAAAGGTGGATTATCAGTTTTGCATAAACAATCATGATAGGAGAAGCATTCTTTGCAATAGTAACTAAGTTGAATCAGTGCTAAACCACCTTAAGGGAAGAGATAAGGGCAAGCTTCCACAGTCTCTCTCAACTGCACATGTGCAAACAGAGTTTGTGCTATATCTGAATATCAGTTTGTGATTGGTTAGCAGGGGTTCTTTTGTTCTGGGGGACAGGGAAATCAGTGAAATAATTAAACATAAAACAATATACTCATTTGACAAAACAAAGCTGCAGTTTTCATTGCAAAATTATTCTCAGATATGAAGGTTCAAAATCATGTAGATTACAATGTGTGTATAGTGGTCCTTTAATAGGAAGTGTATGTTCGTACCAGTGGGTCAAGGTGAAGGAAGATTGCGTTAGGAGAAATTTTCAAATAATGTAAGTGTGTCCCAGGCCTTGTCTCTTTTAGGACTGATTGCTCTCTGGTTGATAAGCAGAACTTCATGGCTTTATTGGTAGACAATGACCTACCTTCCAAGTGTTTTTTTTTTCTCAGTATTAGAACATCCATTTTAAAACAACCAACAATCAAACTGTAATGAGTGTTAAAATGCATTTTTTGTATGATGTAAAGAAAACAGATAACTTTAATGACAAATTATCGGAAACTGCAGAGAAAAGATAATTGTATTCAAAGCAGCTGCATGAACACCCTTTCAAAAGGTCTGGCTCACACCTACTGAGAGGTTCTTTGTTCTTCTGCTGTCTCTTCTTTATGGAGCTTTTCTATAGTCAATACTGTAGCATTGATATTTTCAGTTTAGGTTATGGTTTCAAACAACAAAAACAGCTATTTCCAATGACAAAATAAAGGTGAAGAAGTGACTCTAAAACAATTTAGAAAACTCCAGCAGGTAAGAAGGATCATTGGGAAAATGGCAGGTGGACATGATTCACTGTAGCTTACGCTGTCGGCATTCATCATTGCACAAGCATTTCTTGTGAAATGTGTGAGCAATGCTGCCCCTGCACATTCGCAGCCAATTGGCCGCTAGCAGTGGGTGTCAATCATATTATCGTAATGATTGCAGTCTGCCACCTCTTACGACCGCTGCTTCTTAGCTCCTGATTCCCGCATACCAAAAGGCTTGCGCAGAATGGCAGCATATGCTGCTTAATACATCGGCCCAATAATGTTAAGTCAATGGGAATAGCATTCAGAAAAGCAGCATGCACCATTATTGGCTACACCTCACAAATTTAAAGGGACTCCCTGCACTCTCTTGTGTGCGGTCAATAAAGACTGTTGTGCAAATATATAGTGCGTATACTGCACCATGGGATTTAAATCCAATCAGAAATTGCACTAGGGGATTTACAGCCAATCAGAGTCTGCAGTATGGGATTTACAGCCAATCGGAGATTATACCAGAAGATTTACAGACAACCAGGGACTGCACTATGGAATTTACAGCCAATCAGAGATTGTACCAGAAGATGTACACTGAGTCAGAGATTGTACTATGGATTTTACATCCAATAAGAGTTTGTACCAGATAATTTACACTCAATTAGAGAATGTACCAGGGGATTTACACTCAATCAGAGATTGTACCAAGGGATTTACACTCAATCAGAGATTGTACCAGGGGATTTACACTCAATCAGAGATTGTACCAGGGGATTTACACTCAATCAGAGATTGTACCAGGGGATTTACATTAAATCACAGATTGTACCCTTGGATTTTCACTCAACCAGAGACTGCACTATGGATTTTACATCCAATCAGAGATTGTACCAGGGGATTTACACTCAATCAGAGATTGTACCAGGGGATTTACAATCAACCAGAGACTGCACAATGGATTTACAGCCAATCAGAGATTATATGAGAGTATATTTTAAACAGATAACCTATTAAACATATATATATATATATATATATATATATATATATATATATATATATATATATATATATATATAGACGGAACAAATAACATAATTGGAAATATAGAGAGGTGGGTAACATCACAACCACCTCAATTTCAAACTAAACTCCAACATTAATGAAAAACAAAGAGGGGCCACGTGGCCAGGGGAGACAGCAACAAGGGTTAAAGAGTATAGGGACAATGATAATTAGCAATTATTCATACAAGTGCAGACAGTCTAAGCGCCCAAAGGCGTCCTCCTGCCTGCGTACTGCTGTGATTTAACACAGTCAGCCTATTTCTATCTCAGTCCCTAATACTGTTATCAACATTCAAGCATGCACATCTGTATCTCTGTCCCATATACGGTTAAAACACATTAATACCACTTTCCTTATTTGCTCGTGTGTGCAATTATATAGTTAATCAAAGCAAGACACCAATTTAGTTATGTAGTTAATACTGGCTGTACAAATGCAGCCTTTCTACGTGTCTATAATAAACTTAGAATCAGTAAATGCTGGTAAAGCAATACTAATGTATGCAGAATATCAACCTAAACAAGGATCGCAACAGTGTAACTGTAGAGCGATATTGTCAACCGCTAACTTCTATGTGCCCAGATGTACTCCCACTGGCCATGCCCACCGAAGCGTTTCGTCACTATTACGTGACTTTGTCAGGGCATAGGGCTGGCCCAGCAGTTACCTCCACTAGATATATTCTCAGATTGCAATAGTAACTGCATTTGTTTACGGAAGTGTATATCGTATGGCAATCAAGATATTTAATGTGATCCACACAGCGTATTCAGGGTTTAAGCCACGGTCAACTTTGTAGCTTGGCATATCTTATAGCTTATCATATTAAGCTATAATACATTACGGGGGGATATTCAGTTTGGTAACAGTTTTGATTGCAATACAATGATCAATGTGTCCAATATGATGGACCTTATTGCAAGCATTTCTTCATTATATATATATATATATATATATATATATATATATATATATATATATATATATATATATATATATATATATATATATATATATATATATATATATATATATATATATATTATATATATCTAGGTTGTTAGTCAGTTTTATATGAAGTGCCTTCAGTTTAAAAATCTCGTTAAATTTGCATTTCATATATTAATTGGTCATATACTGGGTGGACGTTAATCGCAGAGATACTTAAAACATAGATAACAAGTGTAGATGTTCCAAATTATCAATAATTTGTTGTATACAAAAGATTTGTAACACTTTAAGTGATATGTTCCAAAAAAGCGAACCTTATCAATTGTTATGGTCTAAAGTCTAGGATAATGTGTATCGTCTAGACTATACCTATATTAGGCAAAGCATATTTGTTTTGTCAAGCCATAATTACTTTTACGAGATATATTCACAGAGTCTGAATGGATACAAATGCCCCGTGTTTCTGGTGAGCCTGCAAGCTCGCCAGAAACACCAGTTATGAAGCAGCGGTCACAAAGACCGCTGCTCCATAACCTGTCCGCCTGCTCTGAGCAGGCGGACAGACTTCACCACAATACAGCCCGATAAAGTACGATCGGGTTGATTGACACCCCCATGCTGGCAGCCCATTGGCCATGAGTCTGCAGGGGGCGGCGTTGCACCAGCAGCTCTTGTGATCTGCTGGTGCAATGCTGAATATGGCGAGCGTATTGCTCGCCGCATTCAGCGAGGTCTGGCGGACCTGATCCGCAGTGTCAGATCAGGTCCGCCAGACCTTGATAAATAGGCCCCTATGTATCAATCCTGCCTTAGCCCAGGGATGTTTTCTAAAGACTATAGGTATTTTTATACAACATGATAAGAAGATTAGAGATTATACCAGGGGATTTACAATCAACCAGAGACTGCACTATGGATTTTACAGCTAATCAGAGATTATACCAGGGGATTTACAATCAACCAGAGACTGCACTATGGATTTTACAGCCAACCAGAGATTATACCAGGGGATTTACAATCAACCAGAGACTGCACTATGGATTTTACAGCTAATCAGAGATTATACCAGGGGATTTACAATCAACCAGAGACTGCACTATGGATTTTACAGCTAATCAGAGATTGTACCAGGGGATTTACAATCAACCAGAGACTGCACTATGGATTTTATAGCTGATCAGAGATTACACCAGGGGATTTACAATCAACCAGAGACTGCACTATGGATTTTACAGCTAATCAGAGATTATACCAGGGGATTTACAATCAACCAGAGACTGCACTATGGATTTTACAGCTAATCAGAGATTATACCAGGGGATTTACAATCAACCAGAGACTGCACTATGGATTTTACAGCCGATCAGAGATTATACCAGGGGACTTACAATCAACCAGAGACTGCACTATGGATTTTACAGCCACCCAGAGGTTAATCCAGAAGATTTTTCAGCCTATCAGACTCCACCAGGAGATATACAACAGAGAAAGGTTTGCTTTTATGCAATTTGATTATTGTGAGCAGATGTTTAGCTATTGGTGCTTTATATTTGTATGAAATGTGAGGCTCAACCTATGCAAACCTACAGCTGCCATCACACTGCGCCTATAAGCCCATAAAAACAATGCAGTGAACCTGTGCCACACCTGGTACTGCAGCTATTGCAGCTGTAATGATTTCTAATGTTGAATTTTAAAAGCAGGCAACTCTCCAAAAACTGATCAGTTGCCTACCGGCTTTTCATTGCTAGGTAAACACCAGCTTTGACAAGCACAGCTCCATTATCAAATATTTAGTAAAAAGAAATCAAGTAAGTCTGTTTTCCTGCCAAGGAACATGTCATGTTTAGTTTAGCAACTAGAGCATGGTAATTCATGAAGTGCTTGGTCATTTGTGCAATGGATTCAGGTTTCTCTCCTTTTGTTTGTTTAGTAACCCACAAAATGTGTTTGTGGTATTGTTTGATGATTATATAAAGACATTAGAATATTTCTGTTTTCAGAAGCCAAAGCAGCATAAAATGCTGTATTACCGCTAGGAAACTAAAAAAGAAACACCTCTTATATTGTATACAAAGAGAGACGTGCTCTGCCAGGAATGAACAACGGCTCATTAGCTTGTTCTGTGGCAAGCTACCACCTAGGAGCAGCCTCTTTTAGTCCAATTGTGCTTTTCACAGAGGAGAAGTATATCCGTCTGATTCCACCTTGTAAGGTCAGTCCAGCCCTGAAATACCAGGCAATTCTCCTCTGAACAAGAAACATGACAACCCCAGTAGATCGTTTCAGCCCTCTGTGGGCCTCTTCAGTGAGGTGCAGCTATATTCCTCTAAGCACACTGTGCAAGGAGTCCACGTCTGGTTTCCTCCATCATCCTTAGGGAGACCTGTTCTATCTTAGTAGCATTTGGCAACAAGAATCATAATGGAACCCAGAAGTAGAAGTCAAATTGTTACTTGTATACTATTCTATGCACTTGATCTCATGGTCCTAGATATCACACACATCGAGATACCAAATGTAAAAGTATTTTGTTTAAAATAATGGCTATTGATTAAACAAAAGCAAAAAACAAGCCTATGTTTAATAAAAATAAATAAATAAATAAAAAAAATATTTATATATATATATATATATATATATATATATATATTTAAAAAAAATCATGCAGTTCTGTAAAGATTCAGCAAAAAATAGATCATGAGGATGCTTTGAACCCAATATGGAAGGGCGCTCGCGGTCAAAATTGAGTTACTACACCAAGAACTAACAGAGGAATTTGAGATATCTGCGCAGAAGATAGGAAACTGCCTGTCAGAGTGTTGACTTAACACATTCAGGATCCAGGCATCAAGGTATCCAAGAGAACTGTACAGCAATAATTAGCTAGAGTATCTGTTAGCCAGAAATGCTTCTCAGAAATCACCCCCACAATCCATCTTTTTCCAAATAATCTTTACAAAACTACGTAATACACCTACAATTTCAGCAATCATGTACTGCAACATGTCTTTTGCTTTCAACAGGCCGACAATTTGATCGACTTGCTTTAAAGAGAAGACACTTTGTTTACCCATCTGTAAAATTATATACATTTGTTAATTTACCAAATATTTGAGTAATATTACATCAAATTACACCTAAACGTCTATTGCAGAATGATTCAAATAGTGCATGCAATTTTAAACAGCTTTCCAATTTAATAACATTATCTAATTTACTTTATTCTCTTGGTATCCTTTGTTGAAAAGAATACATAGGTTGGCTTAGAAGCAACAATGGATTACTTGAAGCTAGCTGTTGATTGGTGCTGCACAACTATGCCTCTTGTGTGTAGCATGAGTGTGTGTGGTATGTGTGTATTGTATGAGAGTATGTGGTATGTGTGTGTGTTGTATGAGAGTGTGTGGTATGTATGTGTGTTGTATGAGAGTATGTTGTGTATGAGAGTGTGTGGTGTGTGGGTGTTGTATGAGAGTGTGTGTGGTGTGTATGTGTTGTATGTGAGTGTGTGTGTTGTATGAGAGTGTGTGGGGTGTGTGTGTTGTATGAAAGTGTGTGTGGTGTGTGCATGTTGTATGAGTGTTTGTGGTGTGTGTGTGTGTGTGTGTGTGTGCGTGTTGTATGAGAGTGTGTGGTGTGTGTTGTATAAGAGTGTGGGTGGTGTGTGTGTTGTATGAGAGTGTGTGTGGTGTGTGCTTGTTGTATGAGAGTGTGTGTGTTGTATAAGAGTTGTGTGGTGTGTGTTGTGGAAGAGAGTGTGTATGTTGTATGGGAGTGTATGTGGCGTGTGTGTTGTATGAGAATGTGTGATGTGTGTGTTGTATGAGAGTGTGTGGTCTGAAAGTGTGTGTTGTGCGTGTGGTGTACGTGTGTTGTATGTGAATGTGTGGTGTGTGTGTGTTGTATGAGAGTGTGTGTGGTATGTGTGTTGTATGAAAGTGTGTGTGGTGTGTGCGTGTTGTATGAGAGTGTTTGTGGTGTGTGTGTTGTATGAGAGTGTGTGTGGTGTGTGTGTTATATGAAAGTGTGTGTGAAGTGTGTGTTGTATGAGAGTGTGTGTGGTGTGTGCGTGTTGTATGAGAGTGTGTGGTGTGTGCGTTGCATAAGAGTGTGTGTTGTAGAAGAGAATGTTTATGTTGTATGGGAGTGTATGTGGTGTGTGTTGTATGAGAGTGTGTGTGGTGTGTGTGTGTTCGTTGTATGAGAGTGTGTGGTGTGTGTGTTATATGAAAGTGTGTGTGTGGTGTGTGTGTTGTATGAGAATGTGTGTGCTGTGTGAGTGTGTTGTATGAGAGTATGTGTCGTGTGTGAGTGTGTAGCATGAGTGTGTGTGGTATGTGTGTGTGTTGTATGAGAGTATGTGTTGTGTGTGTGTTGTATGAGAGTGTGTGTGTTGTATGTGAGTGTGGTGTGTGTGTGTGTTGTATGAGAGTGTGTGTGGTGTGTGTGTTGTATGAAAGTATGTGGTGTGTGCGTGTTGTATGAGAGTGTTTGTGGTGTGTGTGTGTTGTATGAGAGTGTGGGTTGTGTGTGTGGTATATGAGATTGTGTGTGCTGTATGAGAGTGTGCGTGGTGTGTGTGTTGTATGAAAGTGTGTGTTGTGTATGAGAGTGTGTGGTGTATAAAAAGTGTGTGTTGTGTGTGTGGTGTATAAGTGTGTGTGTATGTGTTGTATGTGAGTGTGTGTGTGTTGTATGAGAGTGTGTGGTGTATAAGAGTGTGTGTTATATGTGTGTTGTATGAGAGTGTGTGCGGTGTGTGTGTGTTGTATGAGAGTGTGTGTTTGTTGTATAAGAGTGTGTGTGGTGTGTGTTGTGGAAGAGAATGTTTATGTTGTATGGGAGTGCATGTGGTGTGTGTTGTATGAGAGTGTGTGTGGTGTGTGTGTATTGTATGAGAGTGTGTGGTGTGTATGTTGTATGAAAGTGTGTGGTGTGTATGGTGTATGAGAGTGTGTGTGCTGTGTGAGTGTGTTGTATGAGAGTGTGTGGTATGTGTGTGTTGTATGAGAGTATTTGTTGTGTGTGAGTGTGTAGCATGAGTGTGTGTGTGGTATGTGTGTGTGTGTTGTATGAGGGTATGTGGTATGTGTGTGTTGTATGAGAGTGTGTGATATGTGTGTGTGTGTTGTATGAGAGTGTGAGGTGTGTGTGTTGTTTGAGAGTGTGTGGGGTGTGTGTGTCGTATGAGAGTGTGTGGTGTATTGTATGAGAGTTTGTGTGGTATATGAGTGTGTGGTGTGTGTGTTGTATGAAAGTGTGTGTGGTGTGTGCGTGTTGTATGAGAGTGTTTGTGGTGTGTGTGTGTTGTATGAGAGTGTGTGGTGTGTGTGTCGTATATGAATGTGTGTGGTGTGTGTGTTGTATGAGAGTGTGTGTGATGTGTGCGTATTGTATGGTGTGTGTTGTGGAAAAGAGTGTGTATGTTGTATTAGAATGTATGTGGTGTGTGTGTTGTATGAGAGTGTGTGTGGTGTGTGGGTGTGTTGTATATGAGTGTGTGTGGTGTGTGTTGTATGAGAGTGTGTGTGATGTGTGCGTGTTGCATGAGAGTGTGTGTGTGTGTGTTGTATAAGAGTGTGTGCAGTATGTGTTGCGGAAAAGAGTGTGTATGTTGTATTAGAATGTATGTGGTGCGTGTGTGTGTTGTATGAGAGCGTGTGCAGTGTGTGTGTGTTGTATGAGAGTGTGTGGTGTGTGTGTTGTACGAAAGTGTCTGTTGTGTGTGTGGTGTGTGTAGTGTATGCGAGTGTGTGTGCTGTGTGAGTGTGTAGCATGAGTGTGTGTGGTATGTGTGTGTGTTGTATGAGAGTATGTGTCGTGTGTGAGTGTGTAGCATGAGTGCGTGTGGTATGTGTGTGTTGTATGAGAGTGTGTGGTGTGAGTGTGTTGTTTGAGAGTGTGTGGTGTGTGTGTGTTGTATGAGAGTGTTTGATGTGTGTGTGTGTTGTATAAGAGTGTGTGTGGTGTGTATGTTAATACCTTTTAAAACACTTTACATTTTGACTACAATTAGTAATAAAGCACGCACACATTTTAGTCAATTTGCCAAAAATTGCAGCTATCTTGTTGTATATTAGTTCAGAAATCTTTAGACCAAGCATAAAAATAGGCCCTGGGTCTTGGAAAAAAATGTTTGAAGAACCCTGGTCTAGGATATACCTCCTGAAACAGAAATTGCACAAAATGCTGACAAGATAAATAATAAAAAAAATATTATCGTGTTTTGGTTCATTGTTTTCCCTTTTGAACAAATATTAAATGTATTATTTACATCTACATAGAAAAATAAAAACTCTTAGTCTAGTATGAAAACTCCTACATTTTGCCATATGTGATGTTAGAAAAAACATACAGTTTCCTTTCATGATTCAGAGCTGGAACAACTTTACTTCTATTATCAAATTTCCTTCATTCTCTTAGTGTCTTTTGTTGAAAGCAGGGATATAAGCTCAGGGGTGAGCATTTGTCTGGATCACTATATGGCAGCAGTTTTGCAGGAATGATACATTAGCAGGAGCAATAGAAGGCAGCACGAAGTGCACCACACAACTACCTAGGTATCTCTTGAACAAAGAATACCATAGGAACAAAGCAAATTTGATAATAGAAGTAAAAAGGACATTTTTTAAAAATCTGTATACTCCTTGAACAAATTGAACACATTTTAAGTAAAGGGACAGTAAAGTCAAAATTAAACTTTCATGATTCATGTAATTTTAAACAAGTTTCCAAATTCCTCCTATTATCTAATTTGCTTTGTTCTCTTGCTGAAAAGCAAACCTAGGTAGGCCAATGAGTAGCCAATGAGTAGCAATGTACTGCTGGGAACTAGCTGCTGATTGGTGGCTGCACATTTATGCCTTTAGTCACTAACTCTGTTCTACTAACTTACAGAAGTGCATTGCTGCTCCTTCAACAACTGATACCAAGAGAATGAACCAAATTTGCTAACAGAAGTTAACTGGAAAGTTGTTTAACATTGTATGTTCTATTCAAACATGAAAGAAGCATTTCCATATTTAAAGGGACAATCTACATGGCAACTAAGCTTACATTATTGTAATGATTAGTCTTTTAGGATATGCACAGATCTCAACATGTTTATGGCACATAAAGCAATCACTGTGCACCATGTGTGAAAGCCGGGGTCCTGATATCTACAGAATGCACTCTAGCATCTCAATGGAGCAGAGAGAAAAACTATCATTTTCAGATAGGAAACTGACAAAGCTACAAAAAAATAAGTATGCGTGGGGAATGTCTGTATTTTGACATCTCCATTGCAGAATAAATGTTCCCCTTAACATTCACTCTCTCATTCTCAAGCAACTTTAAACATTATATAAAAAGGGACTATAAGAAAAAAATACTCAACGTATTATAGCATTTCCTTATTCACTAGCTTTTTAAAAGGACCAGTAAATACATTAGATTTGCATACTGAACACATGCATGATAAAAAAGCAATGTTATAGAAATTAGTCTGAACTTCAATGAAATGAGAAGTATACTTTTTCTGACAATTTTCAAAGTTTTGTCTATTTTCACTCCTCCTGTATCATGTGACAGCCATCAGCCAATCTCAAATGCATATATTCTGTGAATTCTTGCACATGCTCAGTAGTAGCTGGTGACTCAAAAAGTGTAAATATAAAAAAAAAAAATGCACATTTTGTTAATGGACGTAAATTGGAAAGTTGTTTATTATTGCATATCCTATCTGAATCATGAAAGTTTAAATTTGACTTGAGTGTCCCTTTAATGTGTTTAACAACTATATGAGGGTGAAACAGAATGAAAATGAGAATGCACATTGCAATATATACAACTTTAATTTCTCTGTGGTTTACATTACAAAAGTTTAAAGGGATATGAAACATTGTTCTTTTAGTTAAAAAAAAAAGTTAAATCGAAATAAACATAAAAATAAACAGATTGTGTTAAAAACAGCATAACGTTTTTTTAAATTTATTTGTTTGTTTAGATTACAGAACTTAAAGGGACATGAAACCCAAAAGTTTTCTTTCATGATTCAAATACAGATAGCTGCTGATTGGTGGTAGCACACATATATGCATCTTGTTATTGGTTTACTTGTGTTTTCAGCTAGTTCCCAGTAGCGTATTGTACTCCAATAAAGGAAATCAAGAGAATGAAGCAACATTGATAATAGAAGTAAATTGGAAAATTGTTTAAAATCTCATGCTATATCTGATTTAGTTAAGAATTTTTTGGGTTTCATGACCCTTTAGGTTTTGCAGCAAAAGCCCTCTACTGAGCATGAGGAAGAAACTGACTGTCTCATAGCGACCACATTGAAGCATAAGCTTCCCCTTTGCCTTCCTGTAAAGACTACAACTCCCTTGTGGGGCTGTGACATGAAGTAATTGACCCTGTACTAATGAAATTAAAAATAAAAGTAAATAAAAGTTAAAATCCTTTTAAAATGATGAATAACACATATTACAATGATTTCTATTAAGTATAACCCACTGCTTAGTGCTTTTAATTACAATGAAACAGACTGTTTAATATCACTTTTTAAAAAAAAGCTAAAAAAAAATAAAACTACTGTGACATTAAAAAGGGGATAAAGTTAAATTTTTTCTGTGTCAATACAATATACCTGCTTAATGATAAGTATTTATCCCAGTTTGAGTCCCTAATGGACACAGTTTTATAACCCCTATTTCCGATTACCCCCCTCCTAATCCTCCACCTAGTTCCAAAAATCCTTTTTTCCATCTCTAATTTAAACCAAAATAGAAGACATACTGCCTACTGTTATACAGATTGCCTACAGCAGTGATTTTTAACCTTTTTTTTTGCCGTGGCACACTTTTATACATTAAAAAATCCTGTGGCACACCACCATCCCAAAATTTTTAAAAAATCACACATTGTAGCCTAATACAGCATATATATATACACATACACACAAACACACACATACTGTATGTATTGTGCTGTTATGTCATGCCTCCTACAAACTACCCCTGCACTGGGAGTAAAAAACAAGCAAAGTTTAAAAAATATGTCACACTGTTGTCAGTCTGCCGTGGCACACATGAGGATCTCTCACGGCACACTAGTGTGCCACGGCACACTGGTTGAAAAACACTGCCCTACATTATATAAATCCAGCTTCTACCACTATGTAAAAGCTGTATCCATATATTGCAGGTACCCACACAATGGGCTAGATTATAAGTGGAGCGTTAATTTATCGTGCGCCCGCAAAAAGGCAAATTCACCCATTTACGTTCCCACGCTATATAACCAGCCATTACAAGTCATATACATATATATTTACAATAAGCTCATGGTAGCAATTAGCGCTCAATAAATTAACCAGAGGTCAGACTCTGGTTAATTTTTAAAATGTACCCCAATTCCCCCCAACAAAATGTGTGTGGTGAGTTTAATAAATAGCAGCATTTTATTTTTTTATTTTTTTAAAACTGCACTAAGCAGTTTTTGAGGGCTAAAGTTGGTGAAAAATGCCTACATTGCGGTCAATGGGAACTGTGTGTTTCCTAAATAAATATATATGTGCTTATATACATATATATTTATGTGCTAATATGTGTATATGCACATATAAACACAAACATACTGTATATGTATATATTCATATACATATCCTATATTATAAAAGACAAGAGTTTGTCTGAAGCCGTCATGCGCAGTTCAGACAAACTCTTGCCGCTGATCGCACGCGCACCCTTGGCCAGCTGTTGATCGCACGCGCAACCCACTTAGCATGTTTGTTAGCACTTTGACCCCCCTTGCTGCGCACGCACACTCACAAAACTGATTTGAGCCAACGCGCACGCGCATGCGCACGCGAACCCTAGCCGCCTATCACACCCTCGCACTAGCCGTTGACAACCCACTTAGCCTACTAGCCTATCACACAATGCGCACGCGCACGCGAACCCACGCGCACGCAACTAGCCTAGCCGCCTATCACACCCACGCACTAGCCGTTAACAACCCACTTAGCAAATAGCCGTTGAAAGCAGCTGATCAGAGACAGGGGAGAGGGAGAGAGGGAGACAGGGGAGAGGGAGACAGGGGAGAGGGAGACAGGGGAGAGGGAGAGAGAGACAGGGGAGAGGGAGAGAGAGACAGGGGAGAGGGAGACAGGGGAGAGGGTGAGAGAGACAGGGGTGAGAGAGACAGGGGAGAGGGAGACAGGGGAGAGGGAGACAGGGGAGAGGGAGACAGGGGAGAGGGAGAGAGGGAGAGAGGGGAGAGGGAGAGAGGGGGAGAGGGAGACAGGGGAGAGGGAGACAGGGGAGAGGGAGACAGGGGAGAGGGAGACAGGGGAGAGGGAGACAGGGAGACAGGGGAGAGGGAGACAGGGGAGAGGGTGAGAGGGGAGAGGGAGACAGGGGAGAGGGAGACAGGGGAGAGGGAGACAGGGGAGAGGGAGACAGGGGAGAGGGAGAGAGAGACAGGGGAGAGGGAGACAGGGGAGAGGGAGACAGGCAGGGGAGAGGGAGACAGGCAGGGGAGAGGGAGACAGGGGAGAGGGAGACAGGGGAGAGGGAGACAGGGGAGAGGGAGACAGGGAGACAGGGGAGAGGGAGAGAGGGGAGAGGGAGAGAGGGGAGAGGGAGATAGGGGAGAGGGAGAGAGGGAGAGAGGGGAGAGGGAGACAGGGGAGAGGGAGACAGGGGAGAGGGAGAGAGGGGAGAGGGAGAGAGGGGAGAGGGAGAGAGGGGAGAGGGAGAGAGGGGAGAGGGAGACAGGGGAGAGGGAGAGAGGGGAGAGGGAGAGAGGGGAGAGGGAGAGAGGGGAGAGGGAGACAGGGGAGAGGGAGACAGGGGAGAGGGAGAGAGGGGAGAGGGAGACAGGGGAGAGGGAGACAGGGGAGAGGGAGACAGGGGGACAAGGGAGAGGGAGAGAGAGACAGGGGAGAGGGAGAGAGAGACAGGGGAGAGGGAGACAGGGGAGAGGGAGACAGGGGAGAGGGAGACAGGGGAGAGGGAGTCAGGGGAGAGGGTGAGAGAGACAGGGGAGAGGGAGACAGGGGAGAGGGAGAGAGAGACAGGGGAGAGGGAGACAGGGGAGAGGGTGAGAGAGACAGGGGAGAGGGAGACAGGGGAGAGGGTGAGAGAGACAGGGGAGAGGGAGACAGGGGAGAGGGTGAGAGAGACAGGGGGGAGAGAGAGAGACAGGGGGGGAGAGAGAGAGAGAGGGGAGAGAGAGAGACAGACAGGGGAGAGAGAGAGAGACAGGGGGGAGGAGAGAGAGGCAGGGGAGTGAGAGAGAGACAGGGGAGTGAGAGTGAGAGTGAGACAGGGGAGTGAGAGTGAGAGAGACAGGGGGGATAGAGTGAGAGAGACAGGGGGGAGAGAGTGAGAGAGACAGGGGGGAGAAAGAGGGGAGAGAGAGAGATATGGCACAGAGAGAGAGAGAATATAAAAATAAAAATAAACCACACGGCCCGTGTGAACGGGCTTTAGGACTAGTATGTTTATATTTGCTGCCCATCACTGTGTGACTGCCCCTTCGCTGCTCCAGGTTCTCATGCCGTGCCTCACGGAATGAGAAAGAGGCTCCCATTGGAGTCTCGCATTCGCATTGCTCTCAACCTGTAATACCAGCGCACATTTGAGTGCGCTGGTATTACTAAGTTTAGCACAAATATCGCTTTTGCAGAAACCTGTGAGAATGCTCTGCTACATTACTGTGGATGGGCTTTTGATTGGCTGTGTAGTTTACTTTAGAAGAAAAAAAAACAACTATGTTTGATTATGTGTGTAAGAAATCTATGTACACCCAGCAAATTATGACTGCATATGTGTGTTTAGAGGCACATTAAAGGGATGTTTAACAGTATATACATGCTATACATAGTGATGTATTCAAAACACAAATTAGCCTTAGAATAATATGTAGAAGTATTTTTTTTTTTTACAATTATATTAGTTGTTTAAATATTGAAAATATAGGTGCAAAGGTTTAGTTTCTATAAAGTAATGAAAACCACCATATTTAAACTAGTTTTCTATGTATTGTGCAAACAAGGCTGTGTGCAATGACTTTGGATAATCTTGTGTTCCACACAGCTTTATTTGGACAATCTATTTTACTGACAGTTTTATATCTGTCTTTAAAGGGACATTAATGTTTTGTAGATTATCTATTTATATAGCCCATAAAGTTTTTTGTTTTTTTTAAAATGTATAGTTTTGCTTATTTTTAAATAACATTGGTCAGATTTTAAGACTCCTAACCAAGCCCCAAAGTTTTATGAGAATACCGACGTATACCTACTCCAGCATGCTCCTGTTTGTGTAAAGGGTTTTTTCATATGCAAAAGAAGGGGGAGGGGGGTGTCTTATTTCCCACTTTCAACAGAGCTAAACTGAGAGCTTCTAAGTAAGTTGTTAAACAGTTTTATACTGGATTTTTATATCAGTGTCTGTGCATCTTATTCTTTATAGTAGTGTCCATTACATGCAGTTTTATGAAAATTAGTGTATACTGTCCCTTTAACTGTCTTAAGCAGGAAGGATAGACAAGTGGAACTTAAGTTAAAATATGGTATTGAAATATGGTGATGTCCATTACTTTATAGAAGTGGAATTCAGAAGAAAAAAAAAAAAACATTTTTCAGAGATAAATTTCCTGAAAATTTATATAATGAAAATATTTTGCAGAGTATTTTTAACTACATGTAATGAAACATTTCATATTGCAATCACATACTGTTTAATATCTATTTAAAGGGATACTAAACCCAATTTTTTTTCTTTAATGATTCCGATAAAGCATGCAATTTTAAGCAACTTTCTAATTTACTCCTACTATCAATTTTTATTCATTCTCTTGCTATCTTTATTGAAAAAGTAGCAATTTAATGCTTTGGAGCCAGCCCATTTTAGGTTCAGCACCATGGATAGCGCTTACTTATTGGTGGATACAGTTAGCAAACCAATAAGCAAGATAACCCATGTTCTCAACCAAAAATGGGCCTGCTCTTAAGTTTTACATTCCTGATTTTTAAATAAAGATAGCAAGAGAACAATGAAAAATGTATAATAGGAGTAAATTTGAAAATTGCTTATTTGCTGCTCTAGCTGAATCATTAAAGAAAAAAATGGGTTTAGTGTCCCTTTAAGATTAACATTGGATAGTACTATAGTTTTTTTTATCCTCTAAACCTGATATCTTTTTTGGAGCTTTGAAATAAGATGCTGAATACTACTCACAGCTACATATTCACCAGAATTTCAATAAATGTAACATATCAATGTCAGATATAACATTTCAAAAATCAAATGTAGCATATGAATACTCAATTGTAACATAGTACTCTATGATAGCAGTGTTTTGCAACATTGTATAACAAAGATACAAATGATGTTGCAAAACACTGCTGCCATAGATTGCTAAAGACACGTTCACACTCCTGAGCTCTTAAGAGCCTACCTAGTTTTACTCTTCATTAAAAGATACCAAAAGAATGAAGCACATTTGATAAGAAAAGTGGAAAGTTGTTTAAATAGCATGTTCTATCAGATTTTTGACTTTACTGTCCCTTTAAATTGAGTGGATAGAGCATTATATTTCACATTTTAAGCAACTTCTCAATTATGGGCTAGATTACAAGTGGAGCACAAATTTATCACGCGCCCATAAATGGGCAAATTTACCTGTTTACAGACACGTGATAAGTAACCAGCCATTGCTACTCATTTTCAAAATATGCCCTTATTGCCACTAAAATACAATGTGAAGTTGCTTATTAACCCCTTAACGACCAAGGATGTACAGGGTACGTCCTACAAAAAAATGTCAGTTAATGACCAAGGCATCCTGCAATACTGTTTTTTAAGCATCTGATGCAGAGAGAGCCACTCTGTGGCCCTCTCTGCATCGGCCAGCGATGGTGCCGACCGTTGGTGGGTGGGAGCCATTGCAGGCAGGTGGATGGGTGGCCCATTGCTGGTAAACTTCCAGCCCTTGGTGAAATTCACTTGTGGGTGTGCGCGGGAGCGCACAATAGCACGGGGGGGCATGATTGTGAACGCATGCGCGATCACTATGCGTAAAGTCGTGGGGGGAGGGTTAGAAAGCTGTTTAGGGGGGCTCAGGGAGGTTGGGGGTTATAGGGGGATCCTAAACTGCAGAAAATATATAATTTCTAAAAAAAAAAAAAAAAAAAAAACTTTTCTTTTTTTTTTTTAATACTGGCAGACTTTCTGCCAGTACTAAAGATGGCAGTGACAATTGTGAGGTGGGGGAGGCAAGAGAGCTGTTTGAGAGGGGTCGGGGAGGGATCAGGGGGTGGGATGTGTCAGGTGGGAGGCTGATCTCTACACTAAAGCTAAAATGAACCCTTCAAGCTCCCTACAAGCTACCTAATTAACCCTTTCACTGCTGGGCATAAAACAAGTGTGGTGCGCAGTGGCATTTAGCGGCCTTCTAATTACCAAAAAGTAATTGCAAAGCCATAAATGTCTGCTGTTTCTGAACAAAGGGGATCCCAGAGAAGCAATTACAACCATTTGTGCCATAATTGCGCAAGCTGTTTGTAAATAATTTCAGTGAGAAACCTAAAGTTTTTGAAAAAGTTAGTTAAAAAGTTAACATTTTTTTTATTTGATCGCATTTGGCGGTGAAATGGTGGCATGAAATATACCAAAATGGGCCTAGATCAATACTTTGGGTTGTCTACTAAAAAAATATATATACATGTCAAGGGATATTCAGGGATTCCTGACAGATATCAGTGCTACAACAAAACTATCGCTAATTTTGAAGAAAAAAAATGGTTTGGAAATAGCAAAGTGCTACTTGTACTTATTGCCCTATGACTTGCAAAAAAGCAAAGAATATGTAAACATTGGGTATTTCTAAACTCAGGACAAAATTTAAAAACTATTTAGAATGGGTGTTTTTTGGTGGTTGGAGATGTGTAACAGATTTTGGGGGTCAAAGTTAGAAAAAGTGTGTTTTTTCCATTTTTTCATCATATTTTATATTTTTTTATAGTAAATTATAAGATATGATGAAAATAATGGTATCTTTAGAAAGTCCCTTAAATGGGCGAGAAAAACCTGTATATAATATGTGTGGGTACAGTAAACGAGTAAGAGAAAAATTACAGCTAAACACAAACACCGCAAAAATGTAAAAATAGCCCTGATCCCAAACGGTCAGAAAATTGAAAAATGGTCTGGTCACTAAGGGGTTAAAATAAAAATTGTAGCATCTATATTTTATTTTTTTAATAACTGCACTAGGCAGTTTTAAGGGGTTAAAAGTTGGCATGTGTGGGGTGTTAGAAAAAAAAACGGCACTGAAAAGTGCCTTTACATTGCGGTCTATGGGGACTGTGTGTAAATATATAGGTATATGCTTATATATATTTATGTGTATTTACATTTGCTGCCCATCGCTACACAACTTACCCCTTTGCTGCGCTAGTTCTCAGGCCATTTCTCACGGCATGAAAACGAGGCTCCAATTGGAGCCTATGGAAGCTCGCTATTGTGAGTTCAAAGCTTTTACAATTGCGGGCACTGGTATTACAAATGGAGGGCAAATATTATACTATTTTGCTTAGTTTTCTTGGTATTCTTTGTGAAAGATGAATTCAAGGTGAGCTCTGGTGTGTGCACATGGCTTTAGCAGTCTATGACAGCAGTGTTTGCAAAAATCTTTTTATATATATGTTATACACAGTTGCAAACACTACTGCCATAGACTGCTAAAGACACATGCACAATTTTAAGCTTACATAATACTACCTAGGTTTTCTCTTCAACAAAGAAAAGCAAGAAAAGAAATATATATCTAATTTAAAAGATATTTAAAATTGCATGCTCTGACTGAATCTTCAACAACCTGAGAATTTGCGTCTAAATCCAGTGTGTGCAGGCTCTCCATTAATAATATCATAATATTTAATATATTTAAAATAAAAATACTGAACAGTCTGAACATGTTAATGACTTTAGGATTATGATCGTATCTGGTCGGTATTAATTTTCTATTTCATTCTGTGCCTATGGGAAATAAATGGATAATTAAAGTGCTGGGTGAGGTTTACTAATTATTTTTGTTGTGTATATATATATATATAAAATGTCTTTTTATGATCAGTTGTAGAACTATAAATGTGACCATAGTCTTAAAGGACCAGTAAATATAGTAAATTTGCATACTCAACATTTAGTTTCAACTTCAAATGAGAAGTAGTTTTTTTTCATGACAAATTTTAAAGTTATGTATTTTTCCACTCCCACTGTATCATGTGACAACCATCAGCCAATCACAAATGCATATATGTATGTTCTGTGAGTTCTTGCACATGCTCAGTAGGAGCTGATGACTCAGAAAGTGTAAATAGAAAAATACTGTGCTCATTTTGTTAATGGAGTTAAATTGGAAAGTTGTTTAAAATTCAACGCTCTATCTGAATCATGAAGTTTCATTTTGACTTGAGTGTCCTTTTTTAAGACTGTTTACAATGTATCTGGTATTCTCTGGAGCACCTCATATTACTATGAGTTTAATCCTTGCAAAGGGGTTAAACACATATTTAAAGTCAGCACCAGAGCAACAATGCACTACTGGTAGCCAATTTGGTATTGGTAGCTATGCACATATGCCTTTTGTAATTGTCTTCCTGGATGGTAGGTTACTAGCAATTTATTGCTACTCTGGAACGACTGGGGGTGGGAGGTTGCTATTTATATATATATATATATATATATATATATATATATATATATATATATATATATATATATATATATATATATATATATATATATATATATATATATATATGTATATATATATAATGCTTTTACTACCCATTCCCCATCTTTGCATAACCTACATTGTTACTCAATAAACTATAAAAATTGCCTGTTTCTAAGCCCCAACAAGGTCACCCCCTTATCTCAGTGCTTTTTTAAAAATCATTTTACAATTGTGCATGACAGCCCGACAGTGCTAGTTCATATGTGCCATATAGATAACATTGTGCTCAAATCAATGGAGAATGATAATGGTTTCACAGGAACCAGCACTGATTGGCTAAAGTGGAAGATTGCTAAAAGCTAAAAAAAAAAGCACAGAGATAAGGAGGGGTGTGATACAGGAAATCATAGCGGTAAAAAGTGTATTAATATAACAGTGTTAGTTATGCAAAACTGAGGAATGGGTAATAAAGGGCTTATCTATTTTTTTAAACAAAAAAACATTTTAAAAATAGATTGTCCCTTTAACAGCAAAGACCTATGGGTCATGAGTCACAATGCCTTGTTTAACCCCTTAGTGACCACAGCACTTTTCAGTTTTCTTACCGTTTGGGACCACGGCTAATTTTTCATTTCTGCTGTGTTTGTGTTTAGCTGTAATTTTCCTCTTACTCATTTACTGTACCCAGATATATTATATACCGTTTTTCTCGCCATTAAATTGACTTTCTAAAGATACCATTATTTTCATAATATCTTATAATTTACTCTAAAGAAATATATAAAATATGGTGAAAAAATGGAAAAAACACACTTTTTCTAACTTTGCCCCCCAAAATCTGTTACACGTCTACAACCACCAAAAAACACCCATGCTAATTAGTTTCTAAATTTTCTCTCTAATTCCAAACCCTTTTTTTTCAAAATTAGCGATAATTATATTGTAACACCGATATCTGTCAGGAATCCCTGAATAATCCTTCACACACACATATATATATATATATATATATATATATATATATATATATATATATATATATATATATATATATATATATATATATATATATATATATATATATATATATATATATATATTTTTAGTAGACAACCCAAAGTACTGATCTTGGCCCATTTTGGTATATTTCATGCCACCATTTCACCGTCAAATGCGATCAAATAAAAAAAATCGTTAACTTTTTTCACAATTTTTGGATTCTCACTGAAATAATTTACAAACAGTTAGTGTAATCATGGCACACGTGGTTGTAAATGATTCTCTGGGATCCCCTTTGTTCAGAAATAGCAGACATATATGGCTTTGGCATTGCTTTTTGGTAATTAGAAGGCAGCTAAATGCTGCTGCGCACCACACTTGTATTATACTTGAATTATGCCCAGCATTTAAGGCGTTAATTAGGTAGCTTGTAGAGTTAATATTAGCTTTAGTGTAGAGATCAGCTTCCCACCTGACACATCCCACCCCTGATCCCTCCCTGATCCCCTCAAACAGCTCTCTTCCCTCCCCCACCTCACAATTGTCAATGCCATCTTGCAGTACTTTTTTTAGAGTTATTCTGCAGTGTTGGATCCCCCTTAGCCCCCAACCTCCCTGATCCCCCCAAACAGCTCTCTAACCCTTCCCCCTCTACCTTGTTGTCACCATCATGGGTACTGGCGGCTGTCTGCCAGTAGGTTTGGGAGCAGTAATTCACTTCTGGGAAATAGCTGCTGATGCGTTCAACTATTTCCTGATAGTGCATTGCAGCTTCTCCAACAAAGGATGCCAAAAGAATGAAACTAATTTGATAATAGAAGTAAATTGGAAATATGTTTAAAATGGTAAGCTTTATCTGAATAATGAAGGGAAAAAAATAATTTAATGTCCCTTTACTTCACAATAAAATGGTTATTTATATTCTAGATATGCTTGAAGGCTTCCTGCAAGATTCAGAAGTTATCCTGCAACATTTAGCATTGTGATTGGTTGAACAAAACAGGAGCAGTAGATTTACATAATCAACAAATGCATGATAAAAAGATAATGCATTAGCACTTAGTTTGAACTTCAAATGAGTACTAGATTTTTTTCTGACACATTTCCATGTATCACGTGACAGACATTAGCCAATCACAAATGCATATATGTATATTCTGTGACCTCTTGCACATGCTCAGTAGGAGCTGGTGACTCAAAAAGTATAAATATAAAAAGACTGCACATTTTGTTAATGTAAGTCAATTAGAAAGTTGTATAAAATTGCATTCTCTATCTAAATCATGAAAGTTTAATTTTGAATTGAGTGTCCCTTTAAAATGTGCCTGGAATAAACTACATTCTGTTACACATATAGTATAAAAACTCAAGCTAATCTAACAGCTAGAACTCACAAGAAGGATGGAATAATACAAGTTGTGCATATATTTTATAATGACATGTTTACTGTATTCATAAATCACTGATATTTAATGAGGATTTTTTTTCCAACTCTAATAAAATTGGTTGACTAATACTATTTCATTTAAAATATGTTTAAAGCATTCCACTAAAACAATAGATTAGTATTAAGATCAGATTGAATTATGGCAGACATCATTTCAGATAAGATTCATAGACTTAGTCATTATCAATCAGGTTTTACGTTTGTGTAGGGAAAGTCTTCACGGCACATTCATGCATTCCTGATCTGCTCCTATATCATTAGATGTTCTGCTGCTATCAAGTTATCAGACTGCCTTTGTCTTAAGGCTATTGCTGTTTGGAACAAGACTATGTTGAAGGCAGTCCAACAATGAGTATTACTGTTACAACACGCATCAACCATAGCAAAGTTGTAGTTTAATTTGTCAGGCAAATGAATTGGAACACATAGGATTATATTTTATTAAGGGTGAACATTTTATTTAAACATGGTTTAAAGGGAAATTAAAAGTGCAAATTAAAGGGACATGAAACTCAAAAAACTTTCTTCATGATTTTTTAAAAAAGTTTCAAATTTACTTCTATTGTTCTTATGTTATTATTTGGTGAAGAGATATCTATATAGGTAGCATTCACATGTCAGGAGCAGTTCAATTGGTGTTTATGTCCCTTTAAAGGACCAGTAAATACAGTAGATTTGCATAATCAACAATTGCGTGATAACAAGACAATTAATACAATAGCACTTAGTCTGAACTTGAAATCAGTAGTAGATTTTTTTTCTGACAAATTTCAGTTATGTATATTTCCACTCCCCCTTTATCATGTGACAGCTATCAGCCAATCACAAATGCATATCAGTACAGGTATACCTCACTTTACAGCGCTTCACTTTACAGCGATTCGTTAATACAGCGCTTTGTGGAGCTGAAGTTCATCCTCCAAGGATTATGAAATAGTGCTGTAATCATTGTGAGATTGCGAGAAAAGTGACTGGCACTATTTTGCTATGCACAGTTCACTCTGTTTACAGCTTTACAGTGCAATCTGTGTCTCAGTGCTATAGTTTGGCAAATTTTAATTAGTAATTGTCACTATTTTACAAGTACAGTATTTATTGAATTCTGTGCTGTGCTAGTGTTAAATGAAACTTAGCCCTATTGCACCCCTAATATATGCTAGTTCAAACATGTTTTCAAGTTTTTAAACACACTGGCAAGTGGAAAGAAAGCTAAAACTGCCTTGTTTCACTTTAAGGCGGTTTTCACTTTACAGCGGGGCTCCGGTCCCTAACCCGCTGTATGAGTGGGGTATACCTGTATATTCTAGGAAGTCTTGCACATGCTCAGTAGGAGCAGGTGACACAAAAAGTGTACATATAAAAAGACTGTGCACATTTAGTTAATGGAAGTAAATGGGAAATTAGTTTAAAATGCAATGCTCTATCTGAATCGCGAAAGTTTTGCAAGAAAGAGAGTTAAATGTAGTCTAGTAAAGGCTTTCTGAATACAGTAGCACAAACAAGAAACTAAAGGTAGAGTTGTGCTTAGTCTGGCTACCAACACAATGTTTTTCTTTGTTTTTGTTTTTGTTATTTTTAACATAACAGCAAAGAAGTAGATCTTTCAGATGCATTGTGTGAATTTTGGGACTTAATTTTAGCACTAAAAAAGTAAGAGATATAGCATTATAGTATAGAAAATTGGCAAATCTAGGCAAGTATCCCAAAAACAATCACTGGCATACATTGTAGGCTTACCATCTCTCCTCCATCCCGCATGCGAACCAAACTAATACATGTTCATGAACTGCCTGACTCACTGCTGCAAATACAACCAATGTATCAAGCTACCCCAACCTTATGTCTCTGCACCCTAAACCTATAGACTGTGAGCTCTCCGGTGCAGGACCCTCTTCCTCCTGTGCTAGATTTGTTTAGTTTTGTTATGTTTTGTATTTTATTACAAATCTTTGTCATTGTATACCCCCATCATTGTACCCAGCGCTACGGAATTTGGCGGCGCTATACAAATAAATGATAATAATAATAATTGTAGGCCATATGTGATCTTTACTTCTTTAATTAAAAAAAAAAAATGCTGATAATATAATTTATACAAATTTATGGCAAATTACACAAAACTGTTTCCCTCTTTTATAAAAATAAAACACACACAAATTCAATGTCCTCCTAACATAACCAAGATATAAAAAATCTATACAATTTATTTAACGTGTTTAAAGGGATATAAAATTTAAAAAGTCAAATGCTCTAGTGTAAAGCCTTTTAATACTGTATCATTGCTTCCATATAACTATGTGGGATGTAACACAGCTGACAGCTAGCTGAACACATCTGGTGAGCCAATGACAAGAGGCATATGTGTGTAGCCACAAATAACCAGCTAACTCTCAGAAGTGAATTGCTGCTGCTGAGGCTATATATATATATATATATATATATATATATATATATATATATTTATATATATATATTTATATATAGACATATGGAGAATAGGAGCCAGGGTAATATTCTAGGAGTCAGTGGCTCCCGGCCTCCTGAGTTTGTCGGGCCCTGCTTTAAAAGGCCACTAAAGATAAAATTAAAGTTACATGATTCAGATAAAGCATGTAATTAAAAAAAAATAATTCTAAAATATTTCCATTATCAAAACAAGCACCATTTTTATATATACACATTCTGAGGCTCCAGTTCCTACTGAGCTTGTGCAAAATTACACAGTATATATATATATGCATTTTGTGATTGGCTGATGACTGTGACATGATATGGGGGAGGAATTGGAATAACCTCAAAATTTGGCAGAAAATATTGTACAGCTCATTTCAAATTCAAAGTGCTATTACATTTCTGTTTTTACTGTTTTTACTGTTTTTACTGTGTATTTGTCAATTATTTAATTATATTTTATTTATTGGTCCTTTAGGAGTCACTGTACACAAACAAGCACAAACAAAAATCTATCCTGCATATAAATTAGTAGCAAGAAGATATACTCATGGTTGATAGCAGAAATTAATTATTATCAATATAACAAGAAGTTAATATCCTTTTAATGGACAGCAAACACTACTGTACAAATACTGTACATGGCAGGTCTCACAATGATAACCCTGCCACATATCTGTCCCTAATTTGCCACAGCAGAGATGATAAGATAAAAACTGCCAAACGATGGAACTAACACAATAATAGTGGCTAGCTGTGTCTATTCCAGCAACAAGTACTAAATGACTCCTCTAAATAAGACACTTGGTGGGTGGAGTTTTGCTATTGTAAACAATTGAAGCAATGTGTTAATGCATTCCAAACATTTCCAAACTCATCCAGTATGTTACCTTGCAATACTACATAAATAATCTTACAATTCAAAATAATATACTGTCCCTACTTTTTGTTTACTGCATATCATATTGCAAAAAAGTGTTTTGTGAGGAGAACAAATCCCTTTAAAGGGACAGGAAACCCCCAAATTTTCTTTTGTGATTTGGATAGAACATATAATTTTAATCAACGTTCCAATTTACTTTTGCTTCATTCTCTTGTAATCCTTTGCTGAAGGGACATCGGCAGCTAGATGAACACATCTAGATAGCCAATCACAAGTGGCAAAGGTGTTCAGGCACCAATCGGCAGCTAGCTCCTACTAGTGTAAAACATATACATATTATTTTACAACAAGGAATACAAAAAGAACAAAGCACATTTGAAAATAGAAGTGGATTTAACAGTGTCTTAAAATTACACACTCTATCTGTATCATGCAAGTTTAATTTTGACTTTCCTAACCCTTTAAGTAATATTTTGTTTTAAAAAATACTGAGAGACCAGCTTTCAGTAATGTTGTATCCCTTTTACAAGCTATTCCTCTCATCCTTAACCTAATTTTGCCTTCCCAGCAAAGCCCGCTGGTATTATTGATGCATATTTTAAACATGCCCAAGCAGGGGATCTGAGACATTTCACTTTGCACATACCGCCCCAGGACACAGATTCGAATCCTTACATCCACAGCAAGTTTTTTTTTCTTCTAAAGAATGTACAGGCACTCACAGACAGCTATTTATATGCACAACTTAGTGAAAATTTAGTATTTTTAAGGGCACATTGTCTATGCTATCTTTATATGAAAATGATCATGCAGAGTGTTAGAAACATAGTATTCTGTAGTCTAACACCTTCATCATCTTTTTTTTAATACACTGTTAATACACTTAAGGGGATGGTGTACTGTGAATTTTTATTGTCTTCTTATAATCTATTTTATGTTCTGGAGTGTATAATATTGTTTACAAATAGCTCATTTAGCTTTATTTTGTCATTTGCAATACCTACATTTGCCTATTGTATTCCCACTTACACTGACAATTTCAGTACGGGTTATAGAAAAGCTGTGTAAAGAAGTTTTAGAATCAATCCATTCTTATCTCTAAATATTCATCTCACTGTGTACAGAGAGATAAGATAAGGAGGATTTTCTGTAAATATAGAGAGATAGGCTAATGAGGTCTGCTCTCACTGCAAGCTCAGTTCATTTGATTGGGTTGTGATTTATACATAAAGGAGGTATACAAATATAACTAAAGGAACAAGTTCCCATATGATGTATTCTCTGTAGCAGATATAACATGAAATTGTAAACACATAAATGGAAAACAATTCTACAGTTCACTGTGGCTTTAAAACAACATAATAGCACAATAGTGTGTACATCAATAAACATATAAATAATGCGCTCCATTTATGAACCTTGTTCGCCAAACCTGTCGGTGAGCACACTTTAGGTGGCAGAGTCTTAAGACTGTACAGTATTAAAATACTCTAGCAAGTTGCAGCATTTTCCTACATCACTGTTATGTCCGTCTAACACTGGTTTAAGTTTATATTCACAAGAATATGAGCCCATTATAAAACAAAGGTATCTCTCACATCTTATCCCTCTAACTGTCTTTAGCATGATGTTTTAATAGGCATAAAAGTCCATTATAATTTGACATGATACATTTAAATGTATTACAGTTTTGTTTTGCTGAATAAACCTATAATTTATACTCATGAATATCTAGGTATTCTCTGGTTATTGCCTTTATCTGCCAATAACCAAATATACTACTAAATGAGATCAGAACACACATTTTTATTTGCCATTTTCATTATAAATGTAATTTAAATTTGAATTATTTTTTCATGCATATTCATTATAAAAATGTCATATAAACAGTTAAATAACCAGATTATTTCAATAAATGAATGAATGAATAGTGTATCAAGAATTAAGAGTCAAAAACATGTTTTAAAGGGACATGATAATTTTAAACAACTTTCCAATTTACTTCTTTTATTTAATTTGCTTCCTTCTCTTGTTATCCTTTGCTGACAGATTTATCTAGGAAAGCTCAGGAGCAGCAAAGAACCTAGGTTCTAGCTGCTGATTGGTGGCTGCATATATATACTGATTGTCATTGGCTCAACCATGTGTTCCGTTAGAAACCAGTAGTGCATTGCTGATCCTTCAACAAATTATACCAAGACAATGAAACAAATTAGATAATAGAAGTAAATTAGAAAGTTGTTTAAAATTGTATTTTCTATCTAAATAATGAAAGAAAATGTTTTGATTTCATGTCCCTTTAAGTTGCATTTGCAGCTTTTTAGACTTTTAAGAAGCAGAAGCTGCTCCTTTCATCTTTCTGCCACCTCAGAATTGGCGAGATCAATCGACTTGGCAGTTGCTCATTCGTGGTAATTGCCATGCACTGCTCTCGCACAATTGATTGCACAAGTGCAGGGGTAACATTGAAAAAGAAAGCTCTTGTGCACTGCAAAATTTCAGTACGCAATGCAGGTTCTCTAATTACGAAGCTGTTCACCTGAAATCCTGATCGATTTTGCCCCATGTTATATTTTTCAATGTGTTAACAACACAAAATACTCTCCAACAATACATAATAAAGTACGAAATATATGTCTAACATTTAAACAGAGCATCCCCTAAATTGTATTAGTGAGTCTGGCAAGAACCAATAAATCATGCGATATAAATATATAAATTATAAAGGAAATTATTATATTTCATTGCATCAATATCATTTTCATTGATGCTTTAAGTATGTGTTTAATTACATAGAACATCACAACAAACTAGCACCTAGATTACAATTTTTTGCACCATTGAGGATGTGAAACGAACGCAACAAAAGTTGCGTAATTTCACCCTCCATAGTGCTGCCATTACAAGTTTCTAAAAAGCCTCCTTGTGCATGGGTTATGGTGGTGATGAGCTCCATACCGCACAAAATCTAAGGGCTGCTTTGACGTGCTCGTGCACGCTTTATCCATAGACATCACTGTGGAGAAAGTGTTAGAAAAAAACTAACACCTGAAGGGCAGAATGGCGATCGCCGTAACGCAACCCCATTAATGTCTATGGGGAAGAAAAAGTTACGTTTAAACCTAACACCCTAACATAAACCCTAAGTCTAAACACCCCTAATCTGCCGCTTCCAACATCGCCGCCACTAATAAAAGTTATTAACCCCTATTCCGCCACTCCCCAACATCGCCGCCACTATAATTAAGTTATTAACCGCTATTCCCCCCCGCACCCCAACATTGCCAACACTATAATAAAGCTATTAACCCCTATTCCACCACTCCCCAACATTGCCGCTACTAAATAAAGTTATTAACCCCTAAACCTCTGGCCTCCCACATCACCGCTGCTAAATAAACATATTAACCCCTAAACTGCCAGCCCCCCACATCGCAAAAATATAAATTAAACTATTAACTCCTAAACCTAACAACCCCCAAACTTTAAATTAAAATTACAATATCCCTATCTTAAAATAAATAAAAACTTACCTGTGAAATTAAAAAAAAAACTAAGTTTAAACTAACAATCAACCTAACATAACTATTATACTAAAATTAAAATAACTACCAATTAAAAAAACTAAATTACACATTAAACAAAACCTAACACTACTAAAAAAAACTAAAATGACAAAAAATAAAAAATACTAAATAACAAAAATAAAAAACACTAAATTACGAAAAATAACAAACAAAATTATCCAAAATAAAAACAATTACACCTAATCTAATAGCCCTATAAAAATAAAAAAGCCTCCCCAAAATAAAAAAACCTAGCCTACAGTAAACTACCACTAGCCTTTAAAAAGGCCTTTGTACGGCATTGCCCTAAGAAATCAGCTCTTTTACCTGTAAAAAAATACAGACCCCCAACAGTAAAACCTACCACCTAACCAACCCCCCAAAATAAAAAAACCTAACTCTAACGAAAACCTAAGCTACCCATTGCCCTGAAAAGGGCATTTGTATGGGCATTGCCTTTAAAAGGGCTTTCAGCTCTTTTAAAAAAGCCCAAACTCTAATCTAAAAAAAAAAAACCACCCAAAAAAGTAAAAACAAAAACATAACACTAACCCCCGACGATCCACTTACAGTTTCTGAAGTCTGGACATCCAGGCGGCGAGAATTTTTCATCCAAGCGGCGAGGTCTTCATCATTCCAGGCGGCGTCTTCTATCTTCATCCAGACAGCATCTTCTATCTTCATCCCGGTGGCGCGGAGCAGGTCCATTCTTCAAGACATCCGGCGCAGAGCATCCTCTTCATATGGTCGCCGCCTGAGCCACTGAAATCCTATTGGCTGTTCAAATCAGCCAATAGGATGAGAGCTACTGAAATTCTATTAGCTGATTTGAATAGCAAATAGAATTTCAGTAGCTCTCATCCTATTGGCTGATTTCAAAAGCCAATTGGATTTCAGTAGCTCTAATCCTATTGGCTGATTTGAATTTCAAAAATCAAATCAGCCAATAGGAATGCAAGGGACGCCATTTTAAAAATGCTCCCTTGCAGTGAAGATTCAGTGTACGGTGGTGACCGTTTGAAGAGGACGCTCTGCGCTGGATGTCTTGAAGGATGGTCCCGCTCCGCGCCGCCAGGATGAAGATAGAAGGCGTCACCAGTATGAAGATAGAAGACGCCACCTGGATGGATAAAGACCTCACCGCCTGGATGAAGACTTCTCGCCGCCTGGATGTCCGGAATTCAGAAACTGTAAATGGATCGTAGGGGGTTAGTGTTAGGTTTTTTTTAACTTTTTTGGGGTGGTTGTTTTTTTAGATTAGGGTTTGGGCTTTTTAAAAAGAGCTAAATGCCCTTTTAAGGGCAATGCAATAGAGCGAAATGCCCTTTTAAGGGAAATGCCCATACAAATGCCCTTTTCAGGGCAATGGGTAGCTTAGGTTTCTTTTGAGTTAGGTTTTTTATTTTGGGGTGTTGGTTGGTTGGTGGGTTTTATTGTTGGGGGGACTTTGTATTTTTTTACAGGTAAAAAAGGTGATTTCTTTAGGGCAATGCCCTACAAAAACCCTTTTGAGGGCTATTGGTAGTTTATTTGTAGGCTAAGGTTTTTTATTTTGGGGGGACTTTTTATTTTTATAGGGCTATTAGATTAGGTGTAATTGTTTTTATTTTGAATAATTTTGTTTGTTATTTTTCGTAATTTAGTGTTTGTTATTTTTTGAAATTTAGTGTTTGTAATTTATTGTAATTTAGTGTTTTTTATTTTTTGCAATTTTAGATTTAATTTTTTTTAGTTGTGTTAGTTTTTTTTTTAATGTGTAATTTAGTTTATTTAATTGGTAGTTATTTTAATTTTAGTATAATAGTTGTTAATTTATAGTTTAAATTTAGTTTTTGTTTTTTTTCACAGGTAAGTTTTTATTTATTTTAAGATAGGGATATTGTAATTTTAAAAAGGGGGTTGTTAGGTTTAGGGGTTAATAGTTTAATTTATTTTTTTGCGATGTGGGGGGCTGGCGGTTTAGGGGTTAATAGGTTCATTTAGTGGCAGTGATGTGGGAGGCCAGAGGTTTAGGGGTTAATAACTTTATCTAGGGCCGGCGATGTCGGGGAGCAGCGGAATAGGAGTTAATAGCTTTATTATAGTGTTGGCTATATTGGAGTGTGGGGGAATAGGGGTTAATAACTTTATTATAGTGGTGGAGATGACAGGGAGCGGCAGAATAGGGGTTAATAACTTTTATTAGAGGCGGCGATGACGGGAGCGGCAGACTAGGGGTTAATAACTTTATTATGGTGTTTGCGATGCAGGAGGGCGGCTAATAGGTAGTTTATGGGTGTTAGTGTACTTTGTAAAATTTTAGTTATGAGTTTTTTGTACATTTTTGTTGCACAAAACTCATAACTACTGGTCTTAGATAGCGGATGGATCGTGTCGGTATAGGCTATAACGCAAGTTTTTTAGTCTCACCGCACAACCTGCAATACAAAAACGTCTTTTTTAGTGTGGGACTGACATTGCATTACAAGCTAAAATGCTTGCGGTATAGCTATACCGACACGACTCGTAATGGCTGAGTTACTGTTTTTACGCTGAAATGGCCATTGTTTCAGCGTGTAAACCGTAACGCAAAACTCGTAATCTAGGTGTAGATTAGGAATTTGGTATGAATCCTACAAAACTACAGCTCTCCGCAGCTTCAGATCAGCTGAACAGGTCTAGCCAGTCATGGCCAATGCATTTAGGTAACTTTGGGGCTTGGTTAGGAGTCTGAAAATCAGAGCAATGTTATTTAAAAATAAGCAAAACTAAACATTTATTTAAAATAAAAACTTTATGGGCTTTATAAATAGATCATCTACAAAACATTTATGCAAAGAAAAAAATGAGTGTATAATGTCCCTTTAATATGGCGGTAACTAAAAACAAGTGGAAAAATAATAATACTTATAAGGCTAAAAGTACTGTGTAAATGCCAGTGTTCAGGTAAACTAAGGTTCTAGCTTGGTTGATAGAACAATTATGCAGAAGAAACTATAAAATTAAATATAATAAAATAGTTCAGTAATCTTTGGTGTATTAACATAGCTAGTTGCATTATGTTTGGTCTTTTTGAGAAGACAATTACTAATAGAGATAGCATTCATAATCTGAAGAGAAATAAATGACTATAATAAATAAAAGAGGTCTAGGTTGGCTTGAATTTTTTTATTATTTGAATGTAGATGTTTAAATATAAACTTAAAATGTCCTATGTTGTAAGATTGTTTTAAAGAAATATTTATTTTTCCCTATAAGCTTATCCTCTGCAAAGAAGTTAAACACATAGTTGAGACTGTGTATCTGGCAAATGTCTGTGGCATTCCGAGACAGACAAAGCTAGTGATTAGCAGATATTTATGTATGCAACCTCTGATTGGTTCACCAGCAATACTCCTCTCAGAAGTCTTAAAGGGACAGTAGACACTAATTGTCATATAACTGCATGTAATAGACACTGCTACAAAGAATAATATGCACAGATACTGATCTAAAAATCCAGTATAAAACCATGTAAAAACTTACTCAGAAGCTCCCAGTTTAGCTCTGTTAAAAAGGTTACTGGAACACCCACTGCATGTGAGAAAATCAGACACTCCCCACTCCCCCTTCCTTTGCATATGAAAAGACTCTTTACACAAACAGAAGCAAGCTGGATAAGGTATACATCAGTATTCTCTTAAAACTTTGGGGCTTGGTTAAGAGTCTGAAAATCAGAGCAATGTTATTTAAAAATAAGCAAAACGATACAATTAAAAAAAAAAAAAAAAAAAACCTGTATGGGCCATATAAATGGATCATCTACAAAACATTTATGCAAAGAAAAATCTAGTGTATAATGTCCCTTTAATGTGTTGCACCTGGAAGCTTAACCCATTTACATGTATATTTTACAATTGAATATCCCTTTGGTTCCTTTGACTGTGATATTCACAATGCATTTCAGCTCTCCCTGGCAAGCAAGTGGTTAAAATTTAAAAATGAGAGTTTCTGCATCCTATTAATGATGCATCCCTCAATCACCCATGCTCCCTAAGCTTCACCATTAAAATACATTGACTTAATCAGTAATTTGCTGCTTTTACAATTCTCTAAAATGCTTCGCTGTTAAAGGGACACAAATCCTTTTTATCTTTCATGATTCAGATAGAGCATATCATTTTAAACAACTTTCCAAATGACTTCTATTATCTCATTTATTTTGTTCTCTTGGTATTCTTTGTGGAAAAGGATACCCAGGTAGGCTTAGGAGCTGTTGATTGGTGGCTGCCCATACTTGCCTTATGTTATTGGCACATCCAATGCTTCCAGCTAGCTCATTTTAATATAGGAAATACTTTTAGCAGGACTCATCATATACACCTCAATTTATACAAATAAACCCACACTGGATTGGTGATTTTTATAGGGCACATCATTTAAAAAAAAAAAACACTCTGAATATATAAATAAATATTTGTCTATTTTTTTAATCATTTTTGTCAGATATTTCACATTCTCCTACTACAGCTATGATAGCTTTAAATTGTGGCCCCGAGCATGTACGCATATTACTGACTCTCTAATCTTAAAGAAAACACATTTCACCATGAAAGATTTACTTTTTTCCATGGAGTCCTATGCGCTCAACAACCTTATGTTCTGAGATGTTCAAGTCGTGATGTCTCTTCCTCCCCCGATCCCGAGGTGAGTCGAACCTTTAATCAAAGCAATGGAAAAAAAAAAGATATATATATAAATATATATGTATATATACACATATATACATACATAGAGCTATATATATATCTATATGTATATATGTATCTGAAAGCCAGAGAGGTAAGTAAGCACACAAGTCTTTTGCTAATTGCCAACTCATACACATGACAATGGTCGTAGAATATTTGTCTACATAATCACTGGCGTAGCAACAAAGATTGGGTTGGACGTTGAGTGGAAAGCAAGAGAATCAACATAAGACAAAGCAAGAACAGATTACAAAAAACAAAGATAAAAGTGTCAAGTGCAAAGCAATAGAAAAAGATAGAAAGAGGAAGTTAGGAGAGAGAAGAGAATATGTGAAAAAAAGGTACAAAGAGAACCTATATGCACACAAGAAAATAAAGTTTGGGGAAATAAAAGCTCAGCATTTCTCTGCTCAAGTAGTGGAACCAACATCTCAATTTTTTTTCAAGTTCATACAATAAAATGAAAGAAAATTTTAAAATGATGACTTTGTGTATACTCAAGTGACATTAGCAAGCATTATAAGCAGAAAAGCTGATCTATCAAACATAGATATAATAATGTTCAGGGAATATCCTTTATGACAGGGACTTATAACAGAGAGTTCAGATTTTTTTTTAGCCAGGATCAACTAGAAAATAGCATATTTATACAACTATCTTTCTGTTTGTTTTTAATCTATCTATCATGGTATATATATCCAGTATATATATATATATATATATATATATATATATATATATATATATATATATATATATATATATATATATATATATATATATATATATATATATATATATATATATATATATATATATATATATATATATATATATATATATATATATATATATATATATATGTATATATATATATGCAGACTCTACCCATATATTACAACCGACAAAAAGCTGTTTTTGATTTTTATAAAAATGAGACAGCTTTTTGTCAGTTGTACTATATGTTACTTTAGGAAGTAGTTTGCTGTATATTATTCTTAATAAATATTGAGAAATTTGAAAAATAGAGATTTTTCTGCATAGTTACGATCTTACTGGTCTCTGCATGCACTCACTTAATGTTATTTTTTATTGTTGGTGTTGACTGGTATTTGTGCTGGATAAGGTTGTCTGACCAGCAATGGTCTTTTACTTGTTTTGATTTTAGATTCTTTATTTTTTATATATAATTTTCTTGTTTCCTGTCTATTTTTCCAATTATTTATATCTATTTATAGCTATCATATATTTATTTTTCTACATTTATTACCAGTATCATATCTATCTATCTATCTATCTATCTATCTATCTATCTATCTATCTATCTATTAATCATATGTCCGTATCTACATCTTTGTATGTACCTATTTATGTATTTATCTATTTTTTATCTATCTATTTTTCAATTATCATCTGCATCTATATATGATATATCTATCTACATCTCTTACCTGTCTATATCTTTATCTATCTATCTAATTCTAATGAATGTATTCTTTAATAAACTGCTGGTTCAGGTTGTTGATAAGTCTGCAAATCATCCTGGGAATTATAAGTTTGCTCAATAAGGAATCCCTCAGGGGCCAAAAGGTTGAAAAACACTCATTAGGCTAAAAGGTTAAGAAAAACCCAGAAATGAAGAGGTTTAGCAATATCATAGTAACTAATTCTACAATTATATCTCTTTTCCTTTGACTGTTCTTGTTGTAAAAAAAAAGAGAGACTTTGATCTACACAAACCTACAATTCCCCCAGAACGTTTTCGATTGCTCATTCCAAAGAACTATGAAGCTGATTAATGATCATAAAGGTCTCTCAAGCGTAGGCCAAACATCCATCATTTAAAACGATATTCCTCTTAAATGTTTAACAAAGCTTTGCATTACTGTGGACTACAGGACAAAATAATACGGAATCTGATACAAAAGGGTGAATTACATACAACTTAGCTATTGCTTATCTTTTTGCTGTTAGACATTGTTTCATGGCTCTGGAGACACATATTGTATACGACTATCTTGTCAATGATTATAGGTTTCTATATCACTAGAAAAGTCTGAGGCTTTAGAGAGGATTTTATTTCTCTTCTGATTTCTTGAAAACCTTGCAGAAAACATTTTACCAAATAGTCAACAGTTTTACAATTCTATATTTCTTGCACACTCTCTGGATATGGAATTGTACCGTGATGATCAGTAGAAGGTTATCATCAAGGTATGTTTGCTAAGAATCTTCTAAAACAGGAGTTTTACTTCAGCTCCTCCCACATGACGTTAAACTTTTGGTCAGTGAGTTAAAGGGACATGAAACCTAAAATGGTTCTTTCAAGATTCAGACAGAACATACCATTTTAAACAACTATCCAGTTTACTCATATGATCAATTTTGCTTAAAGGGATATTAAACCCAATTTTTTTTAATGATTCAAATAGAGCAACAATTTTAAGCAACTTTCTAATTTACTCATCAATTTTTCTTTATTCTCTTGGTATCTTTATTTAAAAAAAGCAGGAATGTAAAGCTTAGGAGTTGGCCCATTTGTGGTCCAGAACCTGGGTTACCCTTGCTTATTGGTTGCTAAATGTAGCCACCAATAAGAAAGCGCTATCCAGGGTGCTGAACCTAAAATGGGCAGGCTCCTAAGCTTTACATTCCTAAAGATAGCAAGAGAATGAAGAAAATATTTAATAATAGGAGTAAATTAGAAAGTTGTTTAAAATTGCTCTATTTCAATCATTAAATAACAAATTTGGGTTTAGTATCCCTTTAATTCTCTTGGTATGTTCAATGCACTTCTGGGAGCTAGCTGAACACATTGGGAATAAGAGGTATCTATGTGCAGTCACCAATCAGCAACAAGCTTCCAGCTCCTAAGCCTACCAATGTACATTTTTCAATAAATGATACCAAGAGAACAAAGCAAATTAGATACTAGAAGTAAATTTAGAAGTTGTTTAAAATTGTATGTTCTGTCTGAATCATGAAAGAACAATTTTGGGTTTTGTGTCCTTTTAAATTATATAGTTTGTCAGCTACGTTTGCTTTAGGGTAATATATTTGTGTCTTTAGCTAATGACAAATGTTTTGTGTGCAGTACAAAATATCATAACACACTTAACCCATTCATATTACTACAGTTGTCATGTAGGTCCTTGTGTGTGCACAGCGCTCACTGTCTGATAAGATCTCCCACAGTGTAGGGACTAGTTTCCTAAACATGTAAATGTAAGTTTAAAGTGACAGTCAACACAAAAATTGTTATTGTTTGAAAAGATAGATAACGCCATTACTACTCATTCCCTAGCTTTGCACAACCAGCATGGTTATAGTAATATACTTTATAACATTTAAACCTTTAAATTTCTCTCTGTTTCTAAGTCACTTAAGACAGCCCCATGATCACATGCTATTTATTAGCTTCTCACAACAGGTGAGTGCTAGTTCATGTTAGCCATATAGATAACATTGTGCTCATGCAGTGGGTTCTCCACAACACAGCACTAATTGGCTTAAATGCAAGTCATTAGATAATAAATAAAAATTCATGTGATCAGGGGGCAGTCTGCAGAGGCTGAGATACAAGGTAATCACAAAGGTAAAAAGTGTATTATTATAACCGTATCGGTTATGCAAAACTGGGGAATGGGTAATAAAGGAATTACCTATCTTTTTAAACAATAAAAAAAATTGAGTTGACTGTCCCTTTAACACAGAAGCATTCTCTTTTAATAAAAAAATAGAAGTAACAGGATATATTTTGAAATATCTTTTGTTAGAGCGAAGAAAAGTAAATAGATAAATATAAAAGTCCTTTAACACCCCCCCCCCAAAAAAAAATAACATTTAAAAGGGTAAGTGAATGCTATAATAAAATGTATGGTCTCCAACGTTAAAGGGACATGAAACCCAATATTTTTCTTTTATGATTCAGAAAGAGCATACAATTTTGAATAAGTTTTTATCAAATTTTCGTCATTCTCTTGGAATCTTTTGTTGAACAGGAGGGAATTAAGCTCAGGAGCGTGCATATATGGCAGTAGTTTTACAAGAATGTTATCAATTTGCAAGAGAACTAGATGGCAGCACTAATTTTCTGCAATATAGTGTTTGAAACACCTACCTAGGTAGCTCTTCAACAATGAACAAAAACTAACATGGGGATTAAGCAAATTTGATAATAGAAGTAAATTGGAAACATTTTTTAATATTGTGTGCGTGGTTTAAAGCCCTGATGATCAAAAAAAAAATATCCTGCTTGCGGATAAATTGTAGTTCAGACTTAACAAGGGCTGAACTCACTGAATGTTCAAAAGAAAAAGGGAGATCTCTCTCATATAGTACTGTATCTGAGGGTTTTGTTACACTTACACTTTGTACATTGTATTTTATATTACTATACATTTCAGATTGGGTCCTTTCTCTTTTATATTTTAATACATTTAGATTTAGATCCAGTAGTGATTTTACTAGGATTTAGTGTAATATTTTGTAGATTTATGTGTATCTTTTACAACTGACTTTGCGCTTTGTATTTGCTCCATTATAAACTAAAACGGGCAGTTTCAGAAAGTGGTGGAGAAAGGGCAGTTCCCTGGGCTGAACAGAGATGTTCCCAGGGTATGTCTGAAGCTCTCTCACAATTCTTGTGAAATGATGTAAGCATTTTAAACAAGCTGGTGTTACTGATTTATCTCGCCAACTGCATACAGGTGAACTTTGTTTAAAATTCACAATATACTTATAACTAAAAGAAAAGTAATATATACTAAAATATAGACAAAGGTGAGTTACATTGTAGTGAAAATTTTCAGTTTAATTTGTAATTGATGCAAACAGAGCCTTTTCATCAGCCCCAGTGTTCTCCAGTTACCTTTTCTCTCCTGTGTGAAATGCATATCAGAGAGCATCATTACTTTCTATGGAAGGGATCTCTCAATGCTCTGGGACTTCCAGTTTCTGCCCTTTCCCTTAGAAAATGCAGTGAGTTCATCCCCTGTGAAGTCTGCATGATAATTTTTCTCAAAACTAGAGAATGTTTGATTATCTGGTCCATAGAAAGTAAAGAAGCTCTCTAAGAAACTCAAGCTGACAGTTTTTCGGTATTATTTTAAATAGAAGAAATGCAAAGTGCAATGTAATTTGTAAAATATACACATAAATATACAAAGTATGACACAAATTTGTTAAAGGTACATAGGAACTGTAAAAGCACAATTAGAATTAATAAAATCACAATCCTAAATACACTGCTGTATGCAAAATGAAATATAAAACAGAAAGTGCAAAGTTAAAATGTAATAAAGCTTAAGCTGAAGTATAAGTAATATAAAATACAAAATTTAAAGTGTAAATGAGGAAGAGCTCTCATGTCATGCAGTGCTATATTGCACTGGACTTGTCTCTCATTTGCATACAGAAATGTAGGGAATGCCCCTTGGAGAAGAAAAGCAAAATCTGCCTTTTGAAAATTTCACTAGGGATCTCGCAGTGCTGGAGGATAATTTTAGATCATATAACCTGAGCAGAAAGCTTTCGATCATCAGGGCCTGAATCTATTTAACTATAAGTTGAATCCTTTTGCCAGGAATTACATCACATTATTATAGCATTAACATCTACCCTTAAAGGGACATTAAAGGGACAGTAAAGAGAAAAGTAAACGTTTATGAGTCAAAGCATGCAATTTTAAATAACTTTCACATTTATTTCTATTATCAGGTTTGCTGTGTTCTCTTGGTAGGTTCAGGAGCAGTAATGCACTTCTGAAAACTAGCTGGTGAAGTGTAGCTGCACATATTTATCTCTTGTCATTGACTCACCAGATGTGTTCAGATAGCTCCCAGTTGTGCATTGCTGATCCTGAGCCTACCTAGGTTTTCTCTTCAATAGAACAAGAGATACCAACAGAACAAAGCAAACATACAAGTAAACTGTAAAGTTGTTTAAAGTAGAATACATATTGGAATCACATACATTTAATTTAGACTTTACTGTCCCTTTACAATAAATATTTTTTTAATTCTGTGGAGTTATTTAACTTGTCTATTTTAATGTAATTTAAAGGAACAGTCAACTCTATAAATGTTATTGTTTAAAAAGATAGATAATCCCTTTATTACCCATTCCCCAGTGTTGCATAACCAACAGTTATAATAGTACACTTTTTACCTCTGTGATTGCTTTGTATCTAAGCCTCTTCTGACAGCCCCTTGATCACATGACTTTTTATTTATTATCTATTGACTTGCATTTTAGCCAATTAATGCAGTGTCATCCACAATTATAGTTTTATGATTAAAAAGAAACATAAATGTTTAAACAATGTTCTAATTTACTTCTATTATCAAATTTGCTTTGTTCTTTTGATACCCATTGTTAAACCACATATGTAGGTAAGCTCAGGAGCAGCAGTGCACTACTAGGAACTAGCTGATGAGCCAATGGCAAGTGACATACATATGCAACCCCAATTAGCAGCTAGCTCCCAGTAGTGCATTGCTACTCCTCGGGCTAATTAGGTTTATTCTTCAGCAAAGCAAAACTGCTCATAGAAATAAATTGGAAAGTTGCTTACAATTGCTTACTCTTTCTGAATCACATCAGTTTCAATTTGACTTTACTATCCCTTTGAGTAAATTAATTTAAGATATTATAGATTGTTTATCTCTACAAAATATTATATTATATTAATATATTTAACTAACATTTCCTAATATGTATATAAAACATGGGATAATATGACACCTTATTTGAAAATAAAACTCTGAATATGTATAGCTACATATTAAAGGGATATGAAACCCAACATTTTTCTTTGTTTTCATTGTATTCTTTATTAAAGAGATACCTAGGATAACATTCTGGCAAAACTGTTTTCATTGAGTGCTCCAGATACGTGCACACTCCGTAAACTTATGTTCCTGCTTTTCAACAAATGATATCAAGAGAACAAAGGAAATTTGATATAGATGTAAATGAGAAAGTTGTATAAAATTGCATGCTCCATCTGAATAAACAAATGTGTGGGTTTCATGTCCCTTTAAATGGATTTTTATTGTAATATATATTATTATATAATATTATATATATATATATATATATATATATATATATATATATATATATATATATATATATAGAGAGAGAGAGAGAGAGAGAGAGAGAGAACAGTGTGGAAGAAGGGCACTCTCAGGGTTTGTATAGAGAAAAATATTTTCAGTTTTAAGATAATACCTGTCCTGATGAAGGCCCAACTGAGGGCCGAAACGTCGACCATGTATTAATGCTCTAAGAATAAAGAAAATATTTTTCTCTATACAAACCCTGAGATTGCCCTTCTTCCACACTGTTCTCTAACTATCTCTCATAAGGATTGCACCCAGGTTGTGGCTGCCACACCTGGTTGGAGTGCTGGGCTATATGCTATTTGGACTTTTGATATATATATATATATATATATATATATATATATATATATATATATATATATACAGTATATTATTATTTTTATATATTTTAATAACATATTAATTTATATAATAATACAATTTGTTTGTGGTAAAATGACAAATAGTACAGATTATGCTATGCCAACATGTTTCTCTCTATCCTTGGCATTAGATTTAAAACTTCGATTTGAGGCAGGATTTTGTGGTCCAAAAATACATTTTTCAAATTCGGAACCTTCCTAATGAGTACAATAGGCGGCTAATTCTATAACATTGCAAGTCTAGATGTGGTTTTCACGCCAAAACTCAAAGGGGCAGCCCTCGTGGAGTTCTACCCTGCGAGTAGCGAGATGTCATCCATAGAAATAATGAGACCTCTTCACAAATGGGTACGAAGTATAGAGGGAGAACTTGGCGTATGTTTAAACTTTAATATTAGGGCTAATAGAAAGCAAATGACGCTATTTCCAGTGTACTGTACTTTAAATTCATTGTTATTTTTGTAAATTTAGGTTTTCTTTTCAGAGTAATTAGTGTTTAGAGTTTACAGTATTTTGCTGGAATTTGAGACACAATTTCATATACGTCCATGTTTAGTCCATTTTTACAAAAAAACGACAATTATGCTTTGTATTTTCTTTTTAAAAGTATGAGTTTATTGCTTTTTTTGCACATCCAGTGTACTTAAAGGACCAGTCAACACAGTAGATTTGCATAATCAACAAATGTAAGATAACAAGGCAATGCAATAGCACTTAGTTTGAACTTCAAATGAGTACTACGGTAGTAGATTTTTTTCTGACAATTTTAAAAGTTATGTCTTTTTCCACTCCCCCTGTACCATGTGACAGCCATCAGCCATTCACAAATGCATACACACTTATTCTTGCACATGCTCAGTAGGAGCTGGTGACTCAAAAAGTTTAAATATAAAATGACTGTGCACATTTTGTTAATGGAAGTAAATTGGAAAGTTGTTTAAAATGGCATGCTCTATCTGAATAATGAAAGTTTAATTTTGATTGAGTGTCCCTTTAAATTACAATTTACGCTGTGCATAGTTAAAACGATTTAATTTTGTGTCATTTACATACAAATTTTATATTTTTGATAAATTAGGACTTTTGGTGAATAATTTTGTTATGATTTTTGATGCACCTTAACAATACAATTTCTATTGTGTATTTTTTGTGTGAATGGTTAACTTACTTTTGTATGATTTGTAAATTTGGATTTTCGTTGTGCATTTTTGTAATGTATGCATCTCTTTCCCATACGAAAGTACAGTATTACGCCCCTTAGCGTGTTTTCAGGGTAAAAAGTGACTTTATATAATTCCACCAGGGAAAGTACTAGTGAGCATTCTTATAGAATCTCACCAGCCCAGGGACCTTTTAGTACAGTATCAGGCCCTAAGTCACACTTTTACCAATTTTCAGAGCTGTGTTAAAACGCTATATATTTAAAGGGACAGTCTACTTCAAAATTGTTATAGTTTAAATTAAAGATAGATAATTCCTTTATTACCCATTCCCCAGTTTTGCACAACCAACACGGTTGTATTAATATACTTTTTACCTATGTAATTACTTTGTATCTAAGCCTCTGCAGACTGCCCCTTATTTCAGTGCTATTTACAGACTTGCATTTTAGACAATTAGTGCTGACTCATGATTAACTCCACGGAAATAAGCACAATTTTATCTACATGGTACACATGAACTAGCAGTGTCTATCTGTGAAAAGCCATAAAAATGCCCTGAGATAAAGGTGGCCTGCAGGGGCTTAGAAACAGGCAGACATTTAGATGTTTAAAGGCTATAAAGTATATTAATATAACAATGCTGTTTATACAAAGCTGGAGAATGGGTAGTAAAGGCGTTATCTATCTTTTTATACAATAACAATTTTGGAGTAGACTGTCCCTTTAATTACTAAAGACCCTATTCTAATTTGACACTTTTTGATTTTTAAAACATTTATAGTCTTTTCTTAGTATCAAACAGATTGAAACAGTTTATTGGACATCAGAAGTCATGATAATATGATTTTTGATCATTCTTTATTGTCATTAGAATAAACAATTTTGCATCCAGGTAGTTTAAAAGGACAAAAGAAGCATTTTCATGCTTAACTATTTAATATCTATCTATCTATCTATCTATCTATCTATCTATCTATCTATCTATCTATCTATCTATCTATCTATCTATCTATATATATATATATATATATATATATATATATATATATATATATATATATATATATATATACTGTATACAGTATATATACACACACAAGCTTTATTTGCTTGTTGTTTTCTAATGCTTAGCAAACAGACATGTTTATATACATTTTGTTATTCTCCCTTGTGCTTTGCTATAAGCTTTGTTGTCTGGATGGAGTTTAGGATTAGTTTAGGATTTTTTTCCCCAGTCTGTGACTAAATTTGCTTCTACCCTGGTAAAATAATAACAATAACAATGTATCCACACACAGCAGCACTTTTGAAGATAAAAACAACCTTTATAACCTATACAACTGGGTCATGTATAAGGCAGCCTAACCCTTAATCAATACTTTCATTTTTGTCATTGCCCCATTTCATGTCATTTAGCTCTTATAATAGTGAATTTTCTAATTCTGAGAACTGAAAATGCACACTGCAAACTTCTCAGGGCTAACCCTGCTACATTACGTCCCATACTTGACTTCAGCAGTTGACAACTACAAACAATGCACTTTATACTAACATAATGACAAAAGCAAGGACAGATTGGCTTCTCCAAATTAGGCAAGTGTTGGGGGGAATCTGGCTATTGAAAAAATAATTACTGTAAACAAGATGTTGATTTGTTTTAAAATATATATTTAAACTTGGGTGATATGTTATGTCTTGTAATTACAAGGTGTTTAGTGACATATGGCCAAAAGTCACAGTAACAACAAGCAGGCAGCAATTGGCTTGGATCTGGCTCATCTTAAATTGTATGTTTCTGATAACTGGATTCTAAATATCTGTAAATGCCTTTGAACAAGGGTTTGATACATCTGTTTGAAATGTAGGTGCCAGTAAGAATATTTAGGAGACAGGTATATTTTTAGGAGGCAGACAGTGCATTTGTATATAGATATATGGAGAATAAACCAACAAGTTGAGAGTCAGGAGTAAAATTCTAAGAGCCAGTGGCTCCCTGACTCCTGGGTTTGTTGAGCCCTGCTTTAAACTATTTTTACAGACTTCACAACAACTTTTAAACATACTTGCTAAGTAGCAAACAGCTGAACATATAGGACAGCTCAAAATAATACGTCATTTTGCACAGTAAATAAACCAGATTTAGTGTGTCTACTACAGTTACAGGGGAAGAGTAATTTTATTAAATAATTGAATTATTATTTTTAATTCCCTCTTCCAGAACAAATTAGCCTATAACAATTAACACCTGTATTTTCTGTTTCTATCTAATGTCAACACAAATTAACCTTGTTGTAGGTGAAAAATGTGATGCTTAATGGTTTTTAAAAACTGCAGTGTAAGAGGGAAAAAAAAATCAAATGATCATAATGTATGTTTAATTAATTATTTATAATTTACTTAATTTGTTTTTAAATAATAGGGTTGAAAAACCACATAACTCGTTTAAATGAAATGAGTAGGTGTAGCTAGACTACCATAAAATAGAGAAGAAAAAGTTTCATGACGCCCATGCAGTACCAAATATATATAGTGTACAACTGCAAAGGTGAAAACTTCAGTGTTCAGGTCATTGCCCAGATAATTATGTTGTTTATCTATTTAACCAGTATAAAGTGTGGACAGAAGGGTTACAGGTCTAGCCTAATCTTGACTAACAGGTTAGTTGGCTTCAACCATTAGTCTATAGGAACAGTGATTTTTAAAATAAGGATGTAAACAAATAATACTAAAACGTGACAAGGGTTTCCTTTGTTAGACCGACAAAGGAAATTAGAAAAATCTTATTGTTAAAAAAAAAACACGTTATTTTTAATAGCACCTGTAAGCAATAAAAAAATGCAACATTTGAAAATTCAGATTTATTATTTTAATATTACCTTCAAATGTTGATTCCAACAGACTAACAATGAAGTCTACGAGAATCAACATTTAAATGGTAACACAATATTTCTAAGTAAATGGTTTTTTTTTGCTACAGCCAACATTTTTTCCACAATGAATTTGAGTAAACAAGTTCTAGATAATTAATTTGAAAATGAAATAATTTAAAGGCTGTAATATTCATTTAAAGTGACATACTATTTTTTTTATAAGGATTAAATTAATAATATGTTGTTGCTAAGTCAGATTTCTAAAACTTTCTAAACTGACTATCACAAAGTAGTTTATTACGTTCCTATTTCTGCAAGCAATGGAATTAGTCCTGATGTAAACCATGTCCAGTCTCACTGATGTGCACAGAGTTACTTGCCAACACCAGTAAGTTTGGATCAATGTGGCTTGATCAGTCACACACACAGCACAGTTGTGAGTGATAATACTATTAATATGCATATGTACATGATCTGCTTATAGCTGTATGTCTGCCTGATTGGCTGATGAAGATGTTTAAAAAAAGGGGAGGGCAAATGCAGGTTTTCATTACTACACTTTAGTAGGGAAAATGTTATATATATATATATATATATATATATATATATATATATATATATATATATATATATATTAGAAAAGTCTTCAAAAAAGCAGGATTTATAACTTTAAAAAACAAAATGAAATGCCCCTTTAAAAAGATATACAGTGCCATTTCAAAACAGTGATTTCCTATGATTCAACAATAAAAGCGGCACAACCTTTTTTACGTGGTTAAATTGTCTGAGATCCTATAAAGGGTGTAGATTTGAGTATTTAATAAAATTTGAGCAATTAGATCAAAGTATAAAAAGGTCCCTCACTTCAGATGTAGGTGGGTGGCTCAGTCTGGACCCTATTAGATATTGTTCACAAAAGAAATGTTAAAGGAAACACAATTAGATCTTGAAATAGACACATAATATCTGTGAAGAAAATTTGGTTCCATCAGGTCAAGTTTAGACATAATAATTTTATAATCTGCAGGATGTTGTCAATTATTTTAATATAATCCATACAGCACAAACTATATTTGAACTTTTTGGCTGCCCTGGGGCCTTGACGTGTACTCAACTGCAATGCTACGCAGGACCCTCCAGCAATAAAAGGATTAATAGATCCCACTTCCCAACCTAGCTGCGAGCGAAGCAAAAACACCAAACACAGTGCTAATGTACTGAGGCAAACAACACTTTCCTAACATAATGTCATTAAAACACTCAGAAATTTGAACCATCAATCACATTATTTCATTGGCTGATAATTCGTCTTTTGAGCAAGCCGCAACATGGCAGAGAAAAGGTGAAAATACTCAGATGCTAACTGAGGAACTAAGAACCTTATAAAATTAATTTTGCACATAGAAATTACCCTAACATCATAAAAAATGCGTACTTTATGGATTCTCAGAATGACACGCTCAGATACAGCTTGAAACAGAGAGTAATTGCCAAGATTTGAAACAAAAATTCCATGTACGTTTTTAGCAGGTTACAGGACTATTGAGCATGCTAACTAATGGTTTCCACCACAAACGTACAATGTACATCTCACACAATATGCATAAAATAATAAAACTTGTAATATACAATGTAATCTGTCACCTGCAGGAGACTGTAATGAAAAGTGCAGGTGTCTTAGATGTCACAATATGCAAAGAGATATGTATGACCAAAAAAGACCTCATATGTAATAGCCACATTCAGGCATCTATCCCAAGCCCTTACCTGCAAATTTTTACAATGTGGGACAGATTCCTGGGACTTTTATACCATTTAACTATTAGGGGTGATGCTCTATACCTAGCCAATTTACAGTCCTATTATTTTTTTCATATATAAGTACAGCATATATAATTGTTTATTTTAGTAATATTTAAAAAGACATAAAACTCAAAATATTTTTTCACTGCTCTTAGGATATACAATTTTAAACAACTTTCCAATTTACTTATATTATCAAAGTATTTGTTTTGTTTTCTTGTTATTCTTTGTTGATAATCAGAAAGGTAAGTTTACGAGTGTGCACGTGTCTGCACCACTGTATTGCAGCAGTTTTCCACAGTTATTTATCAGCAAGAGTGCTGCCGAAATGTACAAGCTACCTATCTATATATCTCTTCAACAAAGAATAACATGAGAACAAAGCAAATTAGATAATATAAGTAAATTGGAAACTTTTTTAAAATTGTATTCTCTATCTGAAAAACTAAACTAAAAAAGGAAAAAATGTAGTTTCATGTCCCTTTAAAAAAAATCAAATTGAAAGATAAAAGGATACTACATTACTAAACAACATGAATACAATAAGCATTTTATTATTAATGTTTATGTATAGAGCATCCTATGAATATAGAGAAGGGTAACATTACAGAAGTTTAGGTCCAGTAGAGTGCATGCCATACAAATACAAATAATGTTACTTGCCACTAGCAATAACACTTATATATAAGAAAACAACATCTTAAACCATGAAGGGGGTGGTCTTACAGGGACACTGAACCCAAATGTATTCTTTCATGATTCCGATACAGCAGCAATTTTAAGCAACTTTCTAATTTATTCCTATTATGAATTTTTATTCATTCAATTGAAATCTTTATTTCAAAAAGCAGGAATGTAAGCTTAAGAGTCGGCCCATTTTTGGTTCAGCACCCTGGATAGCGCTTGCTACATTTAGACACCAATCAGCAAGCGATACCCAGGTGCTGAACCAAAGATGGGCCAGCTCTTAAGCTTACATTCCTGATTTTTCAAATAAAGACACCAAGAGAACAAAGACAATATTGGTATTGTATATACAATTATAAAAAACGTTTATTAGTAGATATTTATCAGTGACCGGTCACTTATTTATTTATTTAACTTATAGAGTTATGACTATATATGTTAACATTATTATAATTAGAAATACATTTACACTCTTTTTACTTACTGATTGATCTTTCTTGCTGTAGTAGCGCTGTTCCATATTTTTTCATTTTTGTATATTTATCTTGTTACAACCATTAGGGAGAGTTGTATTTTGGAATAGCCTGAAGTATCTTTAGGGTTGCGCTGTGGGGTACCTCCTCTTTTGAATAAATTAGAAAGTTGCTTAAAATTGTGGCTCTATCTGAATTATGAAAGGAAAAAATGTGGGATCACTATCCCTTTAAACAGTGCATTTCAAAGTATATTTTACTATGTATGCTGTTCATAATAATACCAACCTTTAATATAGGGCCTTTGCAAGAGTGTTTTATGTATGTAAATGAAGACAGAACATTTATGTTTAGAAGCAATATTCCCTGTTGTTTTGTGTGGGAGAATGTATGTGAAACACTTTATTTCAGATCAAAATATGATGTACTGTATAATGTATACCCTTGCCTACATAATTAAAATTACTTGTTCAACAAAAATGTGCTTGATTCCATCTATTTGATGTAAATCTGTGCTACTATGAATTGTTTGAGTTAAAATGCACAACTCATTTAATTTATTTTCTACGTTCTATGGTTAGATATATACAGTATACCTATAGTTACCTGAGTCTATGAGATTACTGTCTTGGTTAAAAGAGTATTTTCCACTCCAGGACTCATTTTCTCTAATAATTAATAAATAAATAAATAGAAGTACAGCTATACTGATAGTGTATCTCACATGTGCAGTAAACTTGTTTCACTAATTTAGTCATAAATTTGTTTGGCTTTCAGCATCTTATACTCACATCAAATAATATATCAAGAAATATCTAAGGTAGGTGAAAGGAACATTATATTATTTTCCTATATGCATCAGAAAATAATTACTGCATTTCAAAAATAAATTTCTTAAAAGCATTAAAAAAAAAAGTGCATTGTTTTGCAGCTCTGAGACACACCCCTTGAAAAGACTCTTGAGTGTTGTGTATCATATCTTATTTACTGTAACCAATTAGGGAATTATATAAATGAGCACCTGCACTGATCAAACAATTGCTGTGCAGCATTGAGAAGGGTCAGAATTCTTTCACTATGCATAATTAAACATTTTGGGCTAGGTTACGAGTGGGGCGCTAACTGTTACGAAAAGTGAAAAGTGGTTTACCACAGGTGTTTGCAACCCTCTGGAAGCAGCACGCGTAAAACATGTTGAAATTAAACGGGCTCGCTCAAGCGATTTAAAAAAATCTTAAAGGGACAGTATACACCAATTTTCATATAACTGCATGTAATAGACACTACTATAAAGACGCTTTACACAAACAGAAGCAAGCTGGAGTAGGTATACATCAGTATTCTCCTAAAACTTTGGGGCTTGGTTAGGAGTCTGAATATCAGAGCAATGTTATTTAAAAATAAGCAAAACTATCCATTTAAAAAACAAAACAAAAAAAAAAACCCATGTATAGGCTTAATAAATGGATCATCTACAAGACATTTATGCCAAGAAAAATGAGTGTATAATGTCCCTTTAATGAGATCGGGTTAGTGCACATGTAAAAAGACGCATTATTGAAATATTACATATGAAATATTAAAAAAATGAATATAAATGATTATTAATGAATACACATACTGTAAAATATTTTAAATAATCTGTAGAATACATCTATTTGTGTCTTGATTTAGTCTCTTTCTGTCCTACTCTGCAGAATTCTTCATATAAAACTGAGTTGCTCCCCAACAGAGCCATCAGGCATTTCAGCTAGCAACTCCCTGGATCTATGACCAGTGTGCATTACGCACATATGCAAAAGTAGTGAAAGCACTACAAGATTTGTTTTCTTAGTTTTAAGAATTTTAGCTGCAAAATATGTAATAGATCTATATTACAAAGTTTACCTACAGTTCATACTATAGGGCATATTTATCAAGTCTAAAGACCGCTGCTCCATAACCTGTCCGCCTGATCTGAGGCGGCGGACATACATCGCCAGAAATCAACCCGATCGAGCGGCCAATCTGCAGGGGGCGGCCTTGCACCAGCAATGATAAATGCCTACACCGAATGCTGTTGGAATTTACCTATGTGCAGCAGACATGATCCGCAATATCGGATCATGTCCGCTCGCACAATGATAATTTGGCCCAAATATTTAAAAGGGACGCTTGTTTTTGATAATAAGAAAAAGATAAAAGATAAGCAAATGATATATTAATCCTTGCTAAAGCATGGCAACCATTCTTCACATTATTTTTTTTTCAATTTTGTTTTTGACTATACTGTCCCTTTATAGAAAAAGCAGCACAACATAAACTGTCCATTTAAGAAAAAGCAAAATAGTTGTCGAAGATTAATCCCAAAAATATATGTGAGTTAAAAGACCATTAATTACAGTAGATTTCTTTCTGACAAATGTATCTCCCCCATTAGCTGGCCCCTTGTATCATGTGACAGCCATCAGCCAATCACAGACTAGTATAATATACCCAGCAACCACGTGCACATGCACAGTAGAAACTGATGCATCAAAAAGTGTGCATATAAAAAGACTATGTAAAATTAGGAAGTAGATTGGAAAATCACTTAAAATACAGGTTCTATCTGAATCATAAAAGTTTATTTGTGACTTTAGTGTCTGTTAATTTCCAGTTTTTACTTTTACAGTATTTCTGACAAACATTTTTTAAACAATAAGATCAAGTTCAATTGATACAAATTTGGATTCAGTCTGAAACGAAAGGGATTTGAGGTGCCAGTCAGAATTTAACAGTTCATGAAACATTAAACTAAACCCCTCATAAAATAATCACCTTTGCTGTGTTCAATTATGAGCAAATATAAATAACCTCTTGCCCTGATCAATCACTGCAAACAATGTTGAAGGGACAGGATTTTAATCATACAGTAGTCACTGCAGGCTTCACAACAGCACAAAAAAAGCCCATATTTTTTAGAGGTGAATTACAGAGAAAACAAGCAAAATAAATACTTAGGGTTAGATTACAAGTGGAGTGCAAAATATAACTTTCGTAAAATAGCGCAAAATAATAAAAATAAAACAGCTGTCATAATATACCAGCGTTAGCAGTCATTCATTAGTCATTTTATTGATGTGTACATTATTTTTAAAGTTACACTACTAAAGTGAAAATTAAACTTTCATGCTTTAGATAGAGTACAGAATTTAATAAGAAAATTCCAGTTTACTTCTGTTCTTACTTCTGTTCTTACGCAACCTTTTATATGGACACTTTCTGAGGTACCAATTCCTACTGAGCATGGACAAGAGTGCACAGTATGGGCTCGATTATCAAACCCTTCTCTCTCCTTTGACTGCAGGTTCACACAAGCAAACCGGCAGTCAGGATTAATCATTGTTACTCAATGATTCCTAAGCATTTGTCTTTCTGGATTTAGAGGGTTAAGGGTGTGTGGAAGTCTTAATAAAACTTCAGAAAGACCGTAACATTTTGATAAACTTATCAGTTAACTTAACTTATCAAATTTGTATTTTCTCTTGGTGTAAACTTCTTCACATGAAAGCATTCTGAGGTAGGCTAAGAAGATAATGAGTAATACACCTGCATGCTCCTGAGCATACCTAGAAATGCTCTGATGGAAAGGAGCAGTGTTTCAACAAAGGAGACTAAGACATGATAATAACTAAATATTATAATAGAAGTAAATAGTAAGTTTCTATACTTAAAGTGATGGTAAACTTTCCCCTTGGTATAAACAGATCTGGAATGTTAGCAATATTTTAGACCAAGTTTAATTCATCAGTTGTAATGAAGATTCGCTATAACTTACTTTTTAATTTAGATATGAAATTCAAATACCCTGTGATCCAGCCGCCCACTTCAAAAACTTTTTTTACTAAGCTAACAGTTTGGACTGTATTCCAATCAACGCTCTAGCCGAATGGCACACACACTTTTTCTTTTGTCTCTAGTGTGCTAATTGGAGAATAGTAGTTAGCTCACAAAAAAATTACTTCAGAAGTGGGCGCGCGGGAGCGCAGGGTATTTAAAATTTCAGTGCTATATTAAAAATAATATTTGTACAGCAACATATTACTAAATAAGTAGTATGTTATATTTATACAAACATATATAGTAGACATGTGCGATTCATTTCGGATCGATTCAAAAATTCGGCCGAATTTGTAATTGTGGAATATAAATGTGCAGTGTCCCAAACCAGTGAATGCACTCAACAGTGTATGTTCCATTTAAACAACTGTTTGACATACTCAACATTTCATCCCTAAGTCCAACATCTATTACATGAAACAATATACAGGTATACCTCGTTTTATTGCGCTTCGCAGACATTGCATTTTTTTACAAATTGAAGGTTTCTGGCAACTCTGCGTCGAGCAAGTCTATCAGCACCATTTTTCCAAGATATATACACATATAAACATATAAATACACATATATGCACATATAAACATATAAATACACATGCATACACATGTATACACATATATACACATATAAACATATAAATACACATATATGCACATATAAACATATAAATACACATGCATACACATGTATACACATATATACACATATAAACATATAAATACATATGCATACACATGTATATACATATATACACATATAAACATATAAATACACATATATGCACATATAAACATATAAATACACATGCATACACATGTATACACATATATACACATATAAACATATAAATACATATGCATACACATGTATATACATATATATACATATAAACATATAAATACACATGCATTCACATATATACACATTTAACCCCTTAGTGACCAGCGCCTGCGCTTCTCTTTGCCACAATCTCGCTCAAAATTGTGAAATTGTGCTATTTCTGCATGCCCCACGAGTTGCAGAGTTACCGAAGCAGAGAGGGCCACTCTGTGGACCTCTCTGAATCGGACAGCAGTGGTACCGATCGTTGATGAGTGGGAGCGTAAGGAGGAAGGCGGGTGGACGGCCTACCGCTGGAGGAGGCAGGAGGAGGGCAGAAGTGGGCAGGACCACTACGCCACACTACATGGAAAAAAACTCCAGCTGCATGATTGAGGAGGAAGGAGGGAGGAGGGGCAATGAGGGGGATCATATGTGGGATAATTTGAAGAAAAGGGATCTGGGAGGGGGGTTTGGGTACTGAGGGGGAGGGTATTAAAAATGGGTGTTATATATATATATATATATATATATATATATATATTTTTTTTTTTTTTTTTTAAATTGCCTATTTATTTTTATACTGGCAGACTTTCTGTCAGTACTTAAGATGGGAGTGAACTTTGGGGGGTGGGGGAGAGAAGAGAGCTGTTTGAGAGGGGTCAGATAGGGATCAGGGGTGGGAGGCTGATCTCTACACTAAAGTTAAAATTAACCCTACAAGCTACCTAATTAACCCCTTCACTGCTGGGCATAATACAAGTGTGGTGCACAGCAGCATTTAGTGACATTCTAATTACCTAAAAGCAATGCCAAAGCCATATATGTCTGCTATTTCTGAACAAAGGGGATCCCAGAGAAGCATTTACAACCATTTCTGCCATGATTGCACAAGCTGTTTGTAAATCATTTCAGTGAGAAACCTAAAATCATGAAAAAGTTAACAATTTTGTTTTATTTGATCGCATTTGGTGGTGAAATGGTGGCATGAAATATACCAAAAATGGGCCTAGATCAATACTTTGGGTTGTCTACTAAAAAAAATATAAAGTTTTGATAGGTAAAAAAAAATGAAAAAGGCTCTATTTCTGTTTAAATGTTTTTGTCTGAAGTGCCCGGTCCTTAAGGTCCTTAAGAGGATAAATACTTATATATATATACACATATCTACACACACACACACATATATATATATATATATATATATATATATATAGAATTAAGTAGAATGTTACCACTCAGTGTCAGTGAGTGGAAACAAGCGTTACTCAAGTAAATGCGCTAGTCAGAGGTATGAAAATCTCATAGAGCAGCTATGAAGGTACAAATATTGTATGATAGACAAAGTCTATACAATATAGGAAAAATAGGAGTAAAAGGGTAAACAGCGCTTATGGAGATTCTTAAAAACTGAATAATATTAAAGTCTCGGCAGTGTTGGTGGATAAAGAAAAGAGTCTTTGATAGGATATTGGAATCCTAGTGTAATGAAGGCGTAATAGATACCCTTACCAAAAGTTACCTCAATCCTATGAGGTAAGTTTGCCGCATTGGAGGATGTATCTAGTGGTTGAATGAATCCTGGATGTTCTGGTCTGTATAAAATCGCTGCCTCTTGGAGTAGAATGGGATGTGGGTACCCTTTGTGCTGGTTTCTTTAGGAAACTTCCTGTATTTATTGCCTCTTGGAGCTTGGTTTTCTTGTCTTGGTATGAACCCCTAGTGCTGTAATTTTTGATGCGGTGGCTCCATTCGTCCTCACGGAGAAGAAGTGCTTCAGACGCCTCTCGCGTCCGCAGTAAGCTCCCGGCAGTAGCGTAGCCACTCCAAACTCCTAGGCCCCCAACAAACCAGGGACCACGTGATCGAATCCTCCAATCGGATACGTCCTCAGTAGGCAGAGTAATCAGTCCGAACAAATAGCAGGCTAAATGAAAACAGCAGCAGGCAGTAATCCCAGGGTTATAGTGCGGTACTGTGTGTCTCTGTTGTTCATGATCACAACTTCAATGTTGAGGTAACTTTTGGTAAGGGTATCTATTACGCCTTCATTACACTAGGATTCCAATATCCTATCAAAGACTCTTTTCTTTATCCACCAACACTGCCGAGACTTTAATATTATTCAGTTTTTAAGAATCTCCATAAGCGCTGTTTACCCTTTTACTCCCATATATATATATATATATATATATATATACATATATATATATATATATATATATATATATATATATATATATATATATACAGGTGGCCCTCGTTTTACAACGGTTCAATTGACACCGTTTCAGAATAACAACCTTTTTTTCCAGTCATGTGACTGCTTTTGAAAAGCATTGAGAAGCAGTGCATTTATTAAAATAGCCAGTAGGTGGAGCTGTCCACTTGTGTTGCAGCAAAGCCAAGCAAGCTGAAATTAATCAGTTTAACCAGACCTGAGCTATCGAGCAGATTTTAAAGGAACAAGATCTTCCTGTCTATAACTCAGTCCAGATTGGAATGCATAGAAAGAACTGTTTGTAGAAAAATGTAAGTGAAGTCTGTTTTGTGTGATTATTTTATTAGGTTTATAATGCTGTTCAGCAAATGTTTTTGTTCATTTAACTTAGTTCAATTATATATTCTGTGTCATGTGATTATTTTATTAGGTTTATAATGCTGTCTAGCATGTAAAGTCTTCATTTCAAAGCTTTTAAAATAATGTATTAGGTGTTACTAATGACAATTTTGAGAGGGGCCTGGAACCTATCTCCCTCACTTCCCATTGACTTACATTATAAACTGGGTTTCAATTTACAATCTAATATAATTACTAACCCCGGCGTAAACTGAGGGCTACCTGTATATATATATATATATATATATATATATATATATATATATATATATATATATATATATATACACACACACCAGCAAAAATATTATGACTTGCTAAAGGCTCAGATGATGATTAGAATTTTTAAGCAATAAAGTATTTATTTAAGGTATATATATATTTATTTTTATTTTATTGCACACTTAATAGACTACAGTATAGTTATTTGAGGCTAGGCAGGCAACAGAGCAGTTTATTGATAATCTGACATAATATTCTGGATTTAAGGATTTATATATATATAAATTCCAAAAAGAGAAAAGCACTCACTGTACTATGGACATCAGTGTAAATAAAGTATTTATTGTGACGTTTCGGGACTGGCAGCGTCCCTTCCTCTGACAAATAACAAGTGCAAAAAACAAAACATTTATAGGCCTACAAAACACTCCCACGTGTGGGCTACTAATCAAAATGAGCCGTGTGCAAAACCATCTTCAAGATGTGTAATTAGTGAATAACTGGTCAAAACATAGTAAAATATGTGTAATATGAATAATGATAGTGTGTTTAAATATAGTCATTTAACTGATTGAATAAAAGTAGAACTGATGGCCACCAACTTAGGACCAGATCGATTTTATAGCCCAAAATCATAACATTCATTCATGCACATATGTGTCAACAAAGATCGTGATAGGCTGACCCTCTGCCCGCCTCTAAATCCTCATTGGGTGCTACAACGCCTCCTAGCATAACCCGTATGTCAACACTTATATCATGCGGCACTGTAGCCAAACTAAACAGATCGAACACTATATTAACTCAAAACACATATCGCAAAAAACTCAGCAACTTAGGTATGTCACATCATATGGGTCTTGATGTAATTTATGATTTTGGGCTATAAAATCGATCTGGTCCTAAGTTGGTGGCCATCAGTTCTACTTTTATTCAATCAGTTAAATGACTATATTTAAACACACTATCATTATTCATATTACACATATTTTACTATGTTTTGACCAGTTATTCACTAATTACACATCTTGAAGATGGTTTTGCACACGGCTCATTTTGATTAGTAGCCCACACGTGAGAGTGTTTTGTAGGCTTATAAATGTTTTGTTTTTTGCACTTGTTATTTGTCAGAGGAAGGGACGCTGCCAGTCCCGAAACGTCACAATAAATACTTTATTTACACTGATGTCCATAGTCCAGTGAGTGCTTTTCTCTTTTTGGAATTTGTATAATTGGCTACAGCACCCTGGCAAGTTGCAGTTTGTTGGTGAGAGTGCACATACAATACAACCTTGATATATATATATATATATATATATATATATATATATATATATATATATATATATATATATATATATATATGTATATATATATATATATATATATATATATATATATATGATTTAAAATAAGATATGTGTCAGATCTGACACTAAGATGATATGCATTGGACAAAGTGTATGTTAATAAGAAAAACATATTTTATTTTGGGTGCTATTGTGGTTTTATATAAGGGCTGATTTTACTAATCAAGAGATATTGAGGCTTGTTCGTTTTTTTTTTTCTCCCCCCTCTCTCCTCCTCTTTTTTTTTTTGGGGGGGGGGTTACAGGATGTTGTGCCCCACATGTTTTGCAAAACACCCTAAATGACTAAAATAGGTCTGTAAATTGTATCCTGGAACGTGGGGGGTATAACATCATAGATTAAGAGGAAAAAAAAATTGTGAACTGGGTGTAATGCTGGCTTAAGGACAGAAAACAAAGTGTCTTAGTAAATGGAGTTCATTCAGCAGAGGGGGCTGTTACTAGTTGTGTTCCTCAGGGGTCGGTTCTGGGGCCTGTTTTGTTTAACATATTTATCTGCGATATCAGCAAAGGGCTACAGGGGAAAGTATGTCTCTATGCAGATGATACAAAAATTTGCAACAGAGTGGATGTTCCAGGGGGGGTAGACAAAATGAGAAGTGATATACAACAATTGGAGGATTGGACAAACGACTGGGATCTAAAGTTTAACACAGCAAAGTGTAAAATAATGCATTTAGGGAAGAAAAATCCAAATGTTAATTACAGACTCAATGACACTTTACTGACTGTTACAGACAAGGAACAGGACTTGGGAATTATTATTTCAGATGATTTAAAACTTAGTAAACAATGTAGTAATGCAGCGAGTAAGGCTAGCAGAATGCTTGGATGTATTGGTAGAGGTATTTGCAGCAGAAATAGTAAGGTTCTTATGCCACTTTATAGATCATTAGTTAGGCCTCATCTTGAGTATTGTGTGCAGTTCTGGAGGCCATATCTTCAGAAGGATATTAACAAACTTGAATCTGTGCAAAGGAGGGCTACCAAAATGGTACATGGTCTAAAAAATAAAACTTACCAGGATAGGCTCAATGACCTAAATATGTATAGCTTAGAGGAGAGAAGGGAAAGAGGTGATATGATAGCAACTTTCAAGTACATTAAAGGGTTTAGTAAAACTGAGGCTGTGGGTATTTTACATAAAATGGAAAATTCAAGAACAAGGGGTCATGAGCTCAAGCTAAAGGGTAGTAGATTCAGGAGTAATTTGAGGAAGCACTTCTTTACAGAAAGAGTGATTGATTTATGGAATAAACTTCCTCAAGAGGTAGTAGCAACAAACACTGTGGGGAACTTTAAAAATGCATGGGACAAGCATAAGGCTATCCTACGAACTAGATAAGTTTATACTGTTAGGTAAGGTCGGGCAGACTTGCTGGGCCTATGGCTCTTATCTGCCGTCAATATCTATGTTTCTATGTTTCTATGAAACGGATTATAAACTATCTTCATAAAGATTCACTAGATATCGCTATTATCCAAGAAAGACATCTAAGAAATAGTGAAGTAAATACATTAACAATGAAATGGGTGGGGGCTGGGGAGGTAATTGCCACTCCATGCAAGGGAAGGAAAAAAGGAGTAGCCTGTCTCTTCAATAAGAATCTTGAATACAAAATCCTCTCCCAAGAGCTAGACTGGGAAGAAAGATTTATTATTTTACATTTAGAGATTACAGGAATAAGATATACTATATGTAATATATATGGTCCAAACTAATTAGACGAGAAATTTTGTAGTAAGTTAGTACTAAAATTGACAACGTATTCCGAGTCTTACTTAATCTTAGCAGAAGATTATAATATGACGATGGATCTAAAACTAGACAGAATAAATAAAAGATATAGCAGGCAATACAATAAAGAAGCTAAAATACTTTCTAACATATGCAAAACCCTAAGGGTAAAGGATATCTGGGGGATCCAAAATCCCGATCAAAAACTGTACACTTGTGAGTCCAAAATGCATAAGACCTTCTCCAGATTAGATTTTTTTTTAGTCAGCAAGAAATTATTACATATGGAATTAAATACAAGAATAAATGACGTATGCATATCCGACCACGCTAGCATCTCTCTTTTTATACACAATAAGCTACAAGGAAGATCCCTGAATAGCTGTTTCTTCTTCCCAAGATACTTGTTAAATAACATAGATTTTCAAAACTGGATGAGAAGTAAATGGAATGAGTTTATTAACTTTAATAGAAAAACCAGAAATACTATGGGAAACAGCGAAGGCATATTTTAGAGGGGAAATAAAAGCATGGCTTATTATAAAAAATAAAAAGTCTAAAGCAAGAGAATTACAATTTTCGAACACGCTAAGAAATAGCTTTAAAAGATATATTGAAAACCCCAATTATGGAAAAAATATAAAAAAAAAAAAAAAAATAGAAAGGAATAATTTTCTTAATCACAAATTGTATCAGCCAGACTTAAAAAAAAGGCAATCTTCCGTAGCTTTAATGGGAAAACTATGAGATGGCTAGAACTTTTAGAAAATGCCCATAAGAAAAAAAAAACATGCATAAATGCTGTTATAAATAACGGGCAAAGATATTAAAATACCGCAGAAATTACAGAGATTTTCTTTAACTATTTCAAGAATATTTATGCAGTACAAGAAATAAACAATAGTAACAAATATATATTTTGGAAGAGCAAACAAGTCCCAAAATTGACCAAGGAAAACTTAGAAATTCCCAATGCCCCCATAGAACAAGAGGAAATTTTAAAATCAATTGAAGTATCTAGCTCACGGAAAGCCCCAGGGCCAAATCAATTACCACTAGAATTCTATAAAATTCTCAAAGAACAAATAGCTCCCACGTTAAAAGATATATTTAATAATTATTATATACAAAACAGTATGGTATCCCCTTATTTTTCAGCATCAGTTATAAATGTAATCCTTAAAAAAGATAAGGACCCAGAGAAAGTCGATTCATATAGGCCAATATCCCTGTTAAACAACGACTACAAGTTGCTAATGGCAATATTAGCAAATAGGCTTAAAAAAATGATCGACCCAATAATCCACCAAGATCAAACAGGCTTTATGCAAGGTAGAAACATGGCTAGGAACATGAGGAGATTAATGGTACTGATTGAAAACATTTGGCTCAAGGTGCAGAAACAAAGCGATAAAAGTAAAAGTGCCATGGACACGGCACTTATAGCAAGTGACGCAGAAAAGGCCTTTGATTCTATCATATGCAATCACTTATTAACATCACTAGTAAACTTTGGAATCACTGGCCAATTTAATAGGTTTATTGATTTAATATATAAAAATGCCACTTCTACCTTATTAATAAATGGATCTCTCTCTAATAAAATAACCATAGCCAAGGGCACCAGACAGGGTTGCCCACTTTTGCCACTATATTTTAACTTATCTATAGAACCATTAGCAATCTGTCTCAGGAAGGATTTAGTAGGCATAAGGGTGGGAAAATCTAGAGTCATCCTATCTCTATATGCAGATGATCTACTGGTATTCATTAGTAATTCAAAAAAGAATATCCCTTGTTTATTGGAAATTATAAATATGAACAGTTCTTTTTAGGGATATAAAATAAATACATCCAAGTCAGAAATTCTCTGGTTAAATAAGGATAGGGGGAGTTTAGACTCCCATCCATTTAAAGAGGCAGAGAATGTCATTAAATACCTGGTATATATGTAAGTAGAGATCCGTCAGACTGGTACAAGATAAATTATAACAAACTCTGGAAATCAATTATAGATAAGCTTGAAAGATGGAAATATATTCCACTTGCACTTTCAGCCAAAATACATCTGATTAAAATGATTATTTTTCCGAAGATATTATTTATTCTTCAAAATCTTCCTTTACTTATAAAAGAAGAAGATTACGGAGGTTTAGGAATGCCTAATATCAAATTCTATAACTGGGCATCTATGCTTAAAATAGCATTTAATTGGATCACAGAAAAAAATGTAATTACACATTTACAAATCGAAAAGGAGGTGATTACTCCACTCTCCTTGCCAGGGCTACTGCATTTACCAGAGAAACATATCGCCAAGAATATTAAAGTTAGAAAAACCTTTTTCAATGTAATCAAAGCCTGGAAAAAATATAGTCAAACATTGAAGATAGATACACATATGTCCAAATATCTACCAATATGGGGGAACCCAGAATTTGCACCTAGTCTAGTGACTAGCACTTAAAAAAATGGCATAAAAAAGGCTTAGAGTTCGTATATCAACTAGAGGATCAAGAGTTTGTTCAATTAAATCATTTGAGACTTTAAGGCAAGAATATCTACTACCTGCTCAAGAATGTTTTGCTTACTTACAGATTAGACAATATTATTTTCATTTGATAGAGAAGTATGGAAGGGACTGGTCTCTAGGGGGATTAGAACAAGGTATTACTTTATATAAAGCTGGACAGCTATCAATTGCCATCTGGTATAAGATTCTAACACAAGACAGAGATGGGACATAAAAACTTAGAGATTATCTATTTTAAATGGAGGACAGATCTTACTGATTTTACAGCAGACAGAGTTTCTAAGAGTTTGCAGATCTTATATAAATGTAGCAAGCTACAAACATGGAGAGAAGTGCATATGCAGCTGATCAACAACACGTATCTAACTCCAGATAGAATATCTAAATAGTCACATCAGCCAATGTGTTGTTCTAGATGCTCATACCCATCAGCGGATATAAAACATTGCTTTTGGACATGTCCTAAGGTTAGAGAATTTTGGCTTAAAGTTACATACTGGCTAAACAAATTTTTAGAAAGACCACTGACCCTAGATTTACTAGATATAATATTAATGCATGAAAAATCATATAGGGAAGAAAATAGTAACTTAATCAATACAGCAATACTGATTGGTAGAAATATGATCCTAAGCTCATGGAAATCCAAACACAGCCCAAGTATAAAAGAATGTATTAGTAGAGTCTTATTACAGATTGGTATGGAACAATACGACTTAGATCCCGCTCAGGATACAGTTGTCAAGAGATTTTTCTCCAAATGGTTCAAGGTAATATGCTCCTTTCCGGAAGGCATCCAGAAAAAATCAATAGCAATGTTTAAGAAATCAGATTTTTTCTGTATGGCGGCACTTACAGGAGATTTTCCAGAGTTTTGGTTGGATTGATAGTCTTTGAAATAAATAACAAGGGGGAGATGGGGGCAGGGGAGTAGGAGTTCTCTCCTGTGTTTTTTTATGCCTCATTAAAACTGACCTTGTTTGAGTTCAAGTTAACCTAAATTATAAAGGGTCTCCATATTTTTTCTTACAGCGTGATACCTCTTCTTATGAGAGAGAGTACTCATTTTAGTTCTATTTTGTTTCTGTTTATAGATGTGTAGTTTAGTTGCTTTAGCTTATAAAATAATAAAACCCCAACATTGAGGTACATATGCATATATTCTAGACGGTTTTCTTATCTGTTGAAGATTCTTGTTGCCTTCACTGTAACTGTGAACATTGAACTCTTAAAGGGACAGTATACACTAATATGCATATAACTGCATGTAATAGACACTACTATAAAGAATAAGATGCGCAGGTACTGATATAAAAATCCAGTATAAAACTGTTTAAAAACTTACTTAGAAGCTCTCAGTTTAGCTCTGTTGAAAAGGTAGCTGGAAAGCCCATTGCAAGTGGCAAATAAGACACTCCCCCCCCTTCTTTTGCACATGAAAAGACCCTTTACACAAACAGGAGCAAGCTGCTGTAGGTAGCTGACGGTATTCACATAAAACTTTGGGGCTTGGTTAGGAGTCTGAAAATCAGAGCAATGTTATTTAAAAATAAGCAAAACTATACATTTTAAAAAAGGACAAATTTATGGGCTATATAAATAGATCATCTACAAAACATTTATGCAAAGAAAAAAATAGTGTATAATGTCCCTTTAATGTATTTGATATTGAAGATTGTTGCATTTGACCATATTGCTTTATCAATTTTGTAATCTCTTTTTACACCCTGCGTGGTGTATCACAGATACAAAGTTTACTCTTGTACCCTATGTTGGTTATAAATAAAATAAAAGAAATAAAAAATAGACTACAGTATAGTGTAAATATAACTTTTATGTGCAGTAGGAAACCAAAAAAGGGGTATGACTGTACATGCATTTGGTAGACTATACATCAAAGTCAAAGTATTGCAGAAAAAAAAACTGTTAGATACTTTGTTTTTTCAGTTTAGCAGCCACTAATTATAATTAATTATTAGTGATATTTTTTAAATAGTAAACTTCCATATTTCAAGGGAATGTACAATCACGGAGCTATCCATGGTCCCTCAAGCCTTGGTATCTTTAGAGTTTTCTGCATATAAATATGCTTCATGTTTACTGTCTTTATTTTGTTTCAAGAAAACTATCCCATTTATGCATATATTAGTATTTGCAAATAAGGTTCTGCTCTTCATTACGCAGATTAATTATGCGCCAACCTACTGGGGTGTCATGCTGAGAAGATGAGAACGCCAGCAGCTACATTATACCCATGTGGGAACAAGCGATATCAGGAGGCCCTGACAGGGAAATCCTCAAAATAATATTTCTTTTTGTCTATAGACTGCTTGAGATATAGACACAGTCTAAGTCAGACATTTTGAACACATTCCTCTAAGATATATTTATAAAATGTTTTTTGGAAATATACTTTAATTTAGGGGTTAAAGGAAGAATATTTCTAGATGATTTGGGAATGTTTCAGTGAGAAATATCCCTCCATATCAATGTTGTCAATACAATGTCCCATTAAGGTTATTTTTTTTTTTTATATGACCTAAAATCTACAACATTCAATATTCGCAGCCTTTCAACTGAACAGTTAAAATGTTTCTGCCTTTACTACATTTGAATATTAAACATGATGATAAACATTTGGCTTATAGAACAATTTGTCTTTAACTGGTAAAACAAAGCTGCAATAGGAAATAATAATTTTAATAATTACATACATGGCATGCTTAAAAGCTGGATGAAAAGATCAATTTTTTACTTAGGCCTAAATGTCGCTCAACACAATGACACTAAAATATAGATAGTACAGTAGTAAGTGACTAAAATATACTTAAGAGGGGTTCAATACATTTATATAAAACCATAGGATCCAGCCACACAATTTTTGGAGCCAGGTAAGGATTTTACAAAGAGACCACATGTAGAAAACCCCAAAATGTCAGGAGTCAGAGTTAAAATTCTCCAAGCTCCTGGGATTTGTCTAACCCTGTTTTATGCAATCTGTCTATGCTACATATATTCCTAGAACCTATGCTACATATATTCCTAGAACTCCATTAGTAAGCTAATTAGCTAATTATTTGGTATTTTTAAATGATGTCACTGATGATGTCATGTGTGCACTGTGTAGGGATGAGGATTGTGTTCTGAATTTACTTTTGTGTATTTGACGGAACACATAAACTCTCACATTTCATGAAGTTTAAAGGGACATTCAGGTCAAAATTTAAATGCACATAGATGAATTACATCTTTCAATAGAAACACATTTGCAATATACATGTATTGGCAAAAATGCTTCTAGTAAAAGTTATCAGTGTTTTAGTGTTAAAGTTTTTCTCTACACGTGCATGTGCAGCATAACTAGATATTCTCAGTGCACCAGCATTTTAAATACTACAGCTGCTCAGAGAGTAAGTGGGGCTTATATCATGTCAGCAATTTACAAATTTAGTTATTACGAAATGATTCAAGCATCTTAGACACTCTGAGCAAGTGCTGTGTTTAAAATGCTGGTGCACGGCGCATACTTAAATACACTTTTGAAACAGCTATAACTTTTATTAGAAGCATTATTGCTAATACATATATATTATATAAATGCTTCTATTCAACACTGAAATGCATCCATGTGGATTTAAATTTAGGCTGGATTGTCCCTTTAAGCTGAGATTTAAACACTGATTTATTTTGCCACAATATGTATTTTTACTATATTCCATAACACTAAGTAATTACAATATGTACATACATATGTATGTGTGTGTGTGCATGCTCTCAAATACTGCTCAGCCCCAACGCCTCCCATATGTATTTGCCCCTAGATGAACAGTGATTTGAACCCTTCAATGACACTAATGCACAAAGATCAATTATTAAGCCCCCTTGAGTGCAGGACATTTATTAACCGAGCTTTGTGTTATAACTTATATAGAAACTATTCAATCCATTTATGCCAAGGTAGCATAGAGCAACAGCTTAACCCTTTTGTAGCAGTACTATATAGGGCAACAATTTAATCATTACTGTGCCAATAATATGGAACAGTGGTTTAATCCCACTGCAGCAACATATTTTTGTAAAAAGGGGCAAACTTTGTTTTCCCTCTGTCACTCAGGGCCCATGGTACAAAATGCCTTAAGATATAGTCGTGGTTTAACTGACAGCAGTTGGGCAATAGGGTAAATAATCCCATTGTCATTCATTTTACCTTTCAGGTTTTACTACAAAACAAATGTAAACATTTTAATATTGCATTAGAGCATCTGAAGATGGAATGTAGCATTCAGTTGCTGAAACCACATTTGAATATTATATTTGAATGATGATCACTATAGACATATAGACAAGTCAACATTTGAATGATAACATTGGAATATTCAAATGTTTAATTTGATATTCATATATTAAATTTAACATCCAAGTGAAGCATTTAATATAATAATATTACATTCCATATAAAGAAAGATACATTGAAATAAATAAAATGAAAATGTGTCGAATGTTCAGAAAATATTCAGTATTCTTTAATAATGAATGAGAACTGTCAACATTTATATAATATCCTGAGACATTCACCCATCCCAACTCAGGATCTTACCGGTTAAAACAACGATTATATAAACAAATAAATCTGGAAAATAATATTCACACATTTTGCTAGCCATGAGTAGTGTATATAAACCCCTTGGCTGCTGAGTCTTCCAATGTAAATTCCCTGTACAAATGTATCCGCAAGAAACAAAAGCTCTTAGTGAGCAGTACAACTGCCCTTCATTGACAGACAAAACATAAATCACAAACAACTTGTGTTTCATGCACCTCACATTGGTACATTTGCATATCAAAAGCCGAGAAGCTCTCTGGTGAGCAAATGTATTCCCTTCCAATGAAGAGGTTAAACAATTATTAATGCTGTTTTTTCTGGATTATGCTGTTCTATATACTCTTTTCTAACTTTTCTGCTCAAACGATATGCAGTTTATTAGCTGGAATTATTCTTCAGATTAATAAAAAAACTAACTAATCAACCCTGATATATATATATATATATATACTTGCAGAGATAGGTGCACTCTCACAAACAGATGTATCATTGCCAGGGGTGTTGAATGCAGGTTATGATATAGGTAATAGAAGACAGCACTCACTGGTCTTGAAAGAAGCAAAAGCAGCTTTAATTAAGTGATGTTTAGGGACAGCTCCCTCCCTTGGGGTCTGATGAAGGGGAGCTGTCCCCGAAACATCACTTAATTAAAGATACTTTTGCTTCTTTCAAGACCAGTGAGTGCTGCCTTCTATTACATATATATATATAAGAAAGCACACTCCGAGATTAAACAGAGATTGAGTGGCTGCAATCAAAAAACACATATAATACAGGTATGCCAAAAATACCAATTTATTGAGAATAAAATGTAGTGCAAATTGCCTCATGGTGAAACTAGCTATACAATACCACTTTTAAATCATAAAAAGAAAAAACAAATATATATACATATATATATATACATGTGTATGAATAAAGTGTAACGCAAATATAAAACATAAAAACCTTATATATATATATATATATATATATATATATATATATATATATATATATATATACAGTATATATATTTATATATATTAAATATGTTATATTATATACGGGTGTTATATAAATATATATATATATATAGAAGTGTGTGTATATGTGTGTCCGTCTGCAAGTTTGTATTATATGTGTGTCCTGTCCATGGGTGTGTGTTGGTGTGTCTATAACCTTTCTTATGTCACTGTGCACATGTACAAGTGTGTGAGTGTGCCCATGAGTATGTGTCTGTGGTTCTGTATGTCAGTATTTGTGTGTGCACCACACATCTGAGTTCTCAGTATATCCATGTGGCTTTCCTTTTAACTCAGAGCTCTGTTTATTTAAAATAGATGTTAAGGCTGTGGTTGTCGTGTCAGGTCCTCTTGTATGTGAACAAAAAAAAGAAGAGAATGAGGAATTCAATTGTATTTTAATGGAATTTCAACCTAAAGAGGATGGCAGGTCTACTCAACGCCCCTTTTATTCTGAAGTGATATATAGTCTATTTTGAGACAGGTTGAACAAGACATATTTGGGTAGCGCAACCTTTCTGAAAGGCACTGAATTAATAATTAACACATAGATAAAAAAGGAACCAATTTTGTTACTTTTACTAGTTGATAATTACCCCTAGTGAAAGACAATAGATACCTTTAGAAGATGTGTGCCTGTTTAAACATTATGTAGTGAAGCAAATCTACAACACTCCGAAAGTTATTTCAGAGCGTATTATTCCAAACCACAGACCGGCATCTGGAATGTAGCCATTTTTTATACTATCTGCAATATTTGTTTTCATACAGTTTAAAAATAATAAAAAGATCATCTTCAAAAAACAGTATACAATATACTGATCCAGAGATTTGTTTTTATTTTCTTAATTGCATTGTTTTTATTTTGCTTTTCCCTTAAATATTTAAGAAAAGTGGGGGATTTGTTTCAAATTCATATATATATATATATATATATATATATATATATATATATATATATATATATATATATATATATATATATATATATATATATATATATATATATATATATATATATATATATATACTGTATATGTGTGTATATATATATATATATATATATATATATATATATATATATATACTGTATATGTGTGTATATATATATATATATATATATATATATATATACTGTATATGTGTGTATATATATATATATATATATATATATATATATATATTTCCTTTCTAGGACCCAATAAAATACTGTAGCCAATACAAATAATGGACTCTGTTTTCACTGTATAGCATCTTACAATTGCTTTTTGTATGCATGTGTTTTTTTATGATGGTAATAAGCGTTTTCAGTATTTTGACACAATCTTACCACCTTTCAGTTTGCGAGAAAAAACCCCAGAGATCTACAAGGGGAAAATATTTAGAGAATACGCAGAGACCTGGAAGAGAAATTTCAGCTACGCCCAATGAACGCCCCTGTTCCCTGTTCCCTCTAGCAGAGGTGGGGAAACTTATTTTACAGTAAGGAAAATAATACTCATATGTACGAATTTCACAGGATTTTTTGGCATTTGCACTGTAGTTTAACTACATTTTTTACTGCGTACCTTAAATAATTCGTTTCCTGCTTAATTTCAATAGGATTTTTAATTATATCCATTAAATACGAGTTTTGCAAAACCACTTTGTTATAATGTTTAATGTGATTAAACAATAGTTTGTTTTTTACTGCACATTTTTATTTCAATATTATATGTATTCATTATATGATTTTAAATTACATTTTTGAATAAGCCCTTCTGTATTGTACTTACATATACTGTACTTAAAGGGACACTTAAGTCAAAATAAACTTTTATGAATCAGAAGGAACAGAAGTTTTAAGACACTTTTCAGTTTACTTCCATCATGAAATTTTGCACAATCTTTTTATATTCACACTTGTGTACAAGCTCACAGGGTATACGTATTCTAGTCTGTGATTGGCTGATGTCTGTCACATGATACAGAGGGCCGGGGAAAAAGGGAGAAAAAAAATAAATTTGGCAATAAAAAATCTACTGCTTCTTTGAAATTTAGAGTAGATGTTATTGCCTTATCTTATTATGCACTTGTCAATTATGCAATTATACTACATTGAGTGGTCCTTTAAAAGCAGGGAACACCCCTTTATGAGTCACACTGTTCGCAAGATAAAAACTTACTTCAGAGAATTATGACAGTTGTTTCATAGTACTAGCGAGGGTTTTTAGAAGTAGGATTGCTGTTTATAGAACTGACTCTTATCTAATATATAATAATTCTTTAAATGTGCAACTACAATGGTTTCAATTAGTGATTGGATTTATCTTTTTGTGCATCTACTAAAAATTTGGGAAAATTCCACACAGTATTCAGGCTGATGAAGGCTGTGGGATTAGGTGCTCAGACTCAGATGATATAATTCTGGCAAGTGATGACATCCAAAAATATCTCTGTAAGTGTTAGATATCAGATGAGCAAGATCCTTGCAAATAGCTACCGCTGTGCTGAAATTATATAAATTTTACTGTCACTGTCACCAGTAAATCCTAAAAATTAAGCCTCTGAGGATATATAAGGCCAACAAGGTTTTGCTAATGCAAACCCTGCACTCATCAAAGTAAAAATATCCCAAAGGGATTTGTTTTCCTTTTTTTCTACCTATGAAGCACAGTTGTAAAAAAAAAATGCATCCTTTTGTTTTCTTCCCCTTGAAATGCATTTGCCGGATACGCAAAGGAGAGAGCTCATTTTTGTTCCACAGGGGTAATGAAAGTGTTAAAGCCTTTTTAACTCCTGAGCTGCCAGACACGTTATAAAGTTTATTGTTATACAAAGCAGCAAAGTCCCAAACGAATAAATCAATTCTCTGCATTAATTATTTAACCCTTTTGGCTACCATCGAGAAATGTAGCCTCTTTCTAGTAGTCAATGTTTTAACTCTTTTATAAACTGATAGGAGCTGAATGACAGAGATTTACATGAGTGTGGAAGATAAAGGGTTAAGTCATGAACCTGCTGCATTACCTAAAATCTCCACATTTGCATTGCTCTAAACTCCCTAAGATTATTTCCTTCCAGAAAGAGTCATGAGATGTACAGATATTGAAACTATATAGAAAGATAAATATTAACATTATCAGACGGACATGGTTTGTTTAATGAAAGACAATGGTGTTTAAAAGGTAAACCATGGCATTCTAAAAACTTTACAGAATTATCCAGAAACACTTTCTTTAGAAAAAAAAAATCACTTTATGCAATTAGCACAGTGTCTATTTTTGGTACCTAAGACACAGTATATGCAGCTAAGTTATTCATTATGGACAAAGCCTGGGATATGATTTCCTTTATTGCTAAAGAGATCAAATCAGTGGCATTTGTGAAATAATATTTACATTTTCCTTGCATAATAATAATTAAGAAAGCACAATTACCTTTTAAAAGTTAATTACAAACATTCTCATTATTTTAGCCCAGACATTTTTTTTTATTATTTGCTCTGTAGCAACTAAATTAGTGTACTTTCTATAAATAATATATTTTCTGCATTATATCTTTAAACATATTCAGTAGAAATTGGACCTCTATACATTTAATATCTCAATAAGAGTTTAAATGATAGTGCCAAAATATGTTTTGAAAAAAAATCTGAATGTTTTTTTTTCTCTCCAATATTCATATAATTGATTGGTTCATTAAATATGTAGTTGTTACATTTGATATTCTAATTAATATTTTAAATATACAGAAACTATGAAGCTTTGAGTAAGGATTCAACTCAAAAATAGATATTGCTATGGCAACCCAAATATTGAGAAATGTGTTTTATTACCCACTCTATAATAAATGAACAGTAAAGTCATAGTTACACTTTTATGACTCAGATAGAGCAGCAATTTTAAACAACTTTCCAATTTACTTCTCTTACCAAGTGTGCTTTGTTCTCTTGGTATCTTTTATTGAAGAGTAAAACTAGGTAGGCTCAGAAGAGCTCAGGGGTGTGCATGTCTCTTTAGTACTCTATGACAGCAGTGTTCACAACATTATTTGTAGCTTTGTTATACAATGTTACAAAACACTGCTGTCATAGAGTACTAAAGACACTTCTAAGCTCATATGAACCCTACTTAGTTTTACTCTTCAATAAAAGATACTAAGAGAAAAAAGCAAATTTGATAACAGAAGTAAATTGGAAAGTTGTTTAAAATTGCATGATCTATCCATAGTAACATAGCAGATGAGGTTTAAAAGAGACAGAAGTGCATTGAGTTCAACCAATACAAATCTTAAAGGGACAGTATACACCAATTTTCATATAACTGCATGTAATAGACACTACTATAAAGAATAAGATGCACAGATACTGATCTAAAAATCCAGTATAAAACTGTTTAAAAACTTACTTAGAAGCTTCCAGTTTAGCTCTGCTAAAAAGGTTACTGGAACACCCACAGCAAGTTGGAAAAAGCAGACACTCCCCCCTCCCCCTTCCTCTGCATATGAAAAGATTCTTTACACAAACAGGAGCAAGCTGGTGTAGGTATACATCGATATTCTCCTAAAACTTTGGGGCTTGGTTAGGAGTCTGAAAATCAGAGCAATGTTATTTAAAAATAAGCAAAACTATCCATTTTAAAAAACAAAAACTGTATGGGCTATAAAAATAGATCATCGACAAAACATTTATGCAAAGAAAAATCTAGTGTATAATGTCCCTTTAATATACTTATAAAAAAGCTCCAGTTGAGCTTAAATTAATCCCAATAAAAAAGGTGACCCATTTAACACAAGCAATCCTATCCCTGAATTCTGTTTCTAGCCAGAAATGTATCTAAACCATTTTTAAAGGTAGCTAAGGTGTTGGGATTCACTACCTCCTCAGTTAATGAGTTTCACAATCATAAAAGTTTAAATTTGACTTTACTGTCCCTTTAATGGGGGGGGGGAAGAAAAATGGTTGCTTAATAATAAATTAAAGGAAAGTATGATTACATTATTTTAAAAAGTAAAATATAAATATATACAGTACAAATATTTGGGGAATATTTAAAGAGTACACAGGCAGAAATGGACTAAAACTGTGTCCATACAGTCAAATATTGCTCAATGTATCATAATAGTTGTCTAAACTTTTAATATCTTGCATATATGTCTAATTATATAACCAGTAAATGTTATAGAAAGCTGTTTTTATGTTGTATATATAACCAAAGTAAATGAAGGATAATTCAGGAAAGCTAAAATTTACAGCCTATCTCCTATTGTAAATTATTCTACACCGTATAATCAGAAAATCACTTCCTCACAAACAATATGTCAGAATACCTTAGAACAAGGGTGTCACCCATACCTAATGTGGCACTTAAAAATAAATGATGACTTCTGTGTGACCACCATACTACTTAGATTTACTGTCTGCAAGTTTAATAATGCATTTACCTTTCTTATGGATCTTTGTTATAGATAAGCAATTAAGATGTATTTACTGATATATGTATTATGGATTTATATTTAAAAAAGTACTTTAATGATTTATGTCTCTTTAAAAAAATATTCTGGGTACTTGAGAGGATTTTACTTATAAGATTATTGGTAGATTGGGCACACAGTCTCATATAGGTTTGTCATCCCTTCCCTAGAATGTCACAACCCGGTGACCAAGGTGAGGGAGTCACACAGTTATGTTTCAAATAAAATTTATTATGGTTATTTTTTTTAATTGTCCTAATTTGGAAATGCATATGAAGTAACTTTTTTACTTTCTTGTTATCTACATCCATCAGGTGTCACAGGCATATATACTTACATAGATATATGAGAGAGAGAGAGAGAGAGAGAGAGAGAGAGAGAGAGAGAGAGAGAGAGAGAGAGAGAGAGAGAGAAAATGAGAGAAAGAGAGAGATAACAATGTGGAAAAAAAAATGTAATCTTCTGTATAAACCTCATTACCCCCCTTCCTCCATTAATGGTTAAGTTCTTTTGAATAGTATACAAAGGGCTAGATTTATCACAGCTGAGGCGTACAGGGGCCCGTATACGTGCCCATGTACGCCTCAGCTCGTCTGTGGCGGGGCGAAATTACCAGCAGGTAATTAACATTGCACACGAGCGCAATTTTGCGCTCGCGTGCAATCCCGCCCCCTGCCTGCGCACAGCTAATCACGCGCGGGCAGGAGCTGTCAATCTCCTCGGTCGGACTCGACTCACCAGACCGCTGCTTCCCTAAGTTCTTCGCCACCTTTAAGGTGGTGAAGAACTTAGGGAAGCAGCGGTCTGGTGACCGCTGCTTGATAAATCACGGCAAGCAAGTTCTTGTGATTGATAAATCGAGCCCAAAGTTGTGAGACTGTGCTGTTAATGTGTCTAGGGGACTGTACCTCTTGGGTGTATATAATACATTTTAAAACCATTTACTATACTCTGGTATCAATAACCACAAAAAAAATGTGGTCTATTGAGCCATAATTAATTGCTGATTTTTAAATGATTAAATCCTTGACTTCTGACCTTTTTTTTTAGCACTTTAAAGGTGTTTGGTTTTCAAGAGAGTTTATTAAAACCCTGATTAAAGGAGAAATAATAATAATAATAATAATAATAATAAAATATATATCTATCTAAATGTGTGTTTTCATAGTGTATATTGACAATTAAACAATACAAAATAAATGTTTAAAAGCATTTAAATTAGTGTTTTGTTAGCAAATGTTGTATTGTTTTCAGTGCATCTGCACACCCCTTAGAGGTTCTTGATTATCTCCTCTACTATACTACAGATATATATTAGGTCCTGTACATATCAAACAACTGTTCAGATAGGGCATGCAATTTTAAACAACATTCTAATTTGCTTTGTTATCTTTGTATTCTTTGTTGAAAAGTAAACCTAGGTAGGCTCATGAACAGATTTCTAAGACATTGAAGGCCACCTCTTATCACAGTGCATTTGGACGGTGTTTCACAGTTAGATGTGCTAGATCATGTGTGCCACATAGAAAACATTGTGCTCACTCCTGTGGCTAAAATGCAATTCTGTTAAAAGAACTGAAATAAGGGGGATGTCTGTAGAGGCTTAGATACAAGGTAATCACAGAGGTAAAAAGTATATTATTATAACAGTGTTGGTTATGCAAAACTGGGGAATGGGTAATAAATTGATTATCTTTTTAAACAATAAAAAAAAAAGTATACTGTCCCTTCAAATCAATACCAATAACAATGCAATTGTATTTCAGTTTATGTAAATGCTTTACATAAAAAACTACTACTACTACTACTAATAATAATATTGATAGCAATTTGCTTATAAATCTTGTAAAATAAAATAATATAGGTGCACTATAGATGTGATGTGCTCCATATTCTTTATTTAGTTTGACTCCTTTTTCTGATCCTGGCTTTATATGAGATGTAAGGACTTGTATTTTACTCTGTAGGTGACAAGGAGAGTATTTATGGAGGCTCTGAGGAATGAATTTCCTTCTCAGATAGAGGAATGCAGCAGTGCTTTGTAATTATAACTTGTATAATAACTGTGAATTAAAGATAGGTTTTTATTGATTGCAGTCCAGGTGTCCCCTGTGCCTGTCTTTTCAAGAGAGCATTTGCATTTTATTACCTTGTCATTGAAATAAATACGCCCCCTCACAAATACCTAAGATGTTTGGTGGACACCCATCCCACTATCCTGTCCCCCTGTCCAACAACAACATGCAAGTGCAACTTTTGCTTTGGTTCCTATATTTCTGTAATATGGAAACACTTCACTGCAGTTTAGCAAACAAGGGAAAACTTGTTAGTAATCAGGACAAAAGGTGCTTAGTCCACTCAATAAGAAAGTACTAGTTAATTCCATTTTCTAAGTCCATTTAAACAAGCAATATTTCATAGTTTCCTAAATGTAAATGGATTTATACAATAAATGGATCTATACAATATTCTAGTAAAAAAAAAGAAATAAAACTGTTTTTAGTACTTCAGCCTTTCATTTTATTTCCATAATTTTCAGATGATAGATAGCTAATTAGATAGATAGATGATAGATAATTATAATTAGTAAATATCAAATTCACAGACATAGATGAGAGAGAAAGAGAGAGAGAGAGAGAGAGAGAGAGAGAGAGAGAGAGAGAGAGAGAGAGAGAGAGAGAGATGGATAATATAATTAATAATGATCAAACATACATAGACATAGATAAGAAAGAGAGAGATAGAAAGAGAGCAGAGAAAGATTATAGATATATAGATAATTATAATTAGTAATGATCAAATTCACAGACATAGATGAGAGAGAGAGAGAGAGAGAGAGAGAGAGAGAGAGAGAGAGAGAGATAATATAATTAATAATGATCAAACATACATAGACATAGATAAGAACAGAGAGAGCAGAGAAAGATGATAGATAGATAGATAGATAGATAGATAGATAGATAGATAGATAGATAGATAGATAGATAGATAATTATAATTAGTAATGATCACATTCACAGACATAGATGAGAGAGAGAGAGAGAGAGAGAGAGAGAGAGAGAGAGAGAGAGAGAGAGAGAGAGAGAGAGAGAGAGAGAGAGAGAGAGAGAGAGGGAGAGGGAGAGGGAGATAGATAGATAATATAATTAATAATGATCAAACATACATAGACATAGATAAGAACAGAGAGAGCAGAGAAAGATTATAGATAAATTATAATTAGTAATGATCAAATTTACAGACATAGTTGAGAGAGAGAGATAGATAATATAATTATACTGTATCATACGCAATGATCTGCTTTGCTCGTGTCATGTGCAGAATATTTGTCAAGAAAATGACAGAGATTGTCACTTGCTAAATGGAGCTACAACTTTTATTGTTATACAAACTATTTCACAGATCCCACTACACTGAATACTATGTTCTCTCTACAACACAAGCTATATATGTGTAGATACATGTTTTGTTTCAGCTCCATTTACTTGATGCTCTCTGCGGTGAGCTTTATAATTATAGATATGATTCTCAGAACAGTCTCCCCTGTACAAACAGGTTGTTACTGCAGAGCTGGCTCTCAGTGCTGTGATATAGGTAATCACTTTAGCAAGACAACAACATGCCCTGCTCAGCCTATCCCTGTGTTAGCTCCTCAGGCTGGTTGCTCACTCAGGCAGAGAAATGCCCCACTGCACACCTGGCCTGCTGCTGGGGATTAAGTCACTTGTTGTTGTACCATTATATCCCCTATAGAATCAGCCCCTGAACCCCATGCAAGTAGATTATAATTTACCTTCTGTCCCTCATTCTGATCTTTTTCACCCCTCTCTCTACATTACTGTTCATTTCTATCGATCTCTAACCATATCCCCTTCTGCCCATCTGATTATCTGCACCCTCTCTGCCCAGACTCTTAAAATATCCCTCAGTCCATCTGTTAATCTGCACCTCTCTGTTCTTCAAATAACTCTCTGCCATTCAGTTAATCTGCCCCTCTCTGCCCAGGCTCTACAAAAATCAACGTCCATCTGTTAATCTGCCCATTCTCTGATCAGGTTCTCCAAAAATCTCTGTCCATCTGATAATTTGTCCCTTTTTGCCCATCTGTAAATCTGCCCTTCTCTCTATTCTATACCTTCATTTTACCATCTGTAAATCTGTCCTTCTCTGTGTCCCTCTATCTATTCTATACCTTCATTTTACCATCTGTAAATCTGTCCTTCTCTGTGTCCCTCTATCAATACCTCAATTTTACCATCTGTAAATCTGCCCTTCTCTCTGCCTCTCTATCCATACTTCCATCTGACCTCTCTTTGTTGACCACAAATACCTACCAGTAACCTTCCCTGCCTTTCTCTGTTCCTGCCATTATCGACCTCTGCCCATCAATCTGAACCTCTCTGTGCCACTGTTTGCCAGTATTTCCCAGTCTACACCTGTAAATCTGACCCTCGCTCTGCCCATACCCGCTCATACCATTCAGTTAATCTGCCCCAGTATGTTCATAAATCTCACATCCATACCAATGTACCCCTCTCAGCTCATTATTCCATCTGCCCATCTCAGTCCCACTAAACAACCAGCACAGCCACCCATCAACCGGACTTAAAAGCTGTAATTCTGCTGTTAAGACAACACATTAGCCATTGTGCAATATACTACATTCTCAGACTTGCATTTACAAATCTAATTTTAAAACAAACATTTAACACAAATATTTCCTTTTTTCTTAAACACGTATATCAAGCACCGGATAAATATTTCTCCTGATATTTATCACTTAAATCTTTTTTTAAAAAAACGTAAAATTGACACTAAGGACCTTACAAATCTCTCACATAAAAAAAAAACCCCAACTAAATTCACTTGCATAAATGTATAGATAAAGGGGTCTGCTACTTTCATTAATACAGGTTTACAGAAACCAAAAAAACACATAATATTCCCTTTAAAAACAAAAAAATGCACAATTAACCTACAAATGTATCAATATATTTTAATTATGTAGAAAATGTCGATAAACTGGAATACAAATATGTCACTGAGTAACTCAGCCCAGTGGGAAAAAAAGAACCACAACGACCCATAAAACCCATAGCAGATTTATAGTATTACCAGGCAGTTTTTGTGCCAGGGAGGCACCTCAATAGTTTGGGTGACCCCTAACAACAGTCCCCAGATTTTTTTGTATCTGCAGTAGCCTATTCCACAGCAGCTTAAACAGAAGCTTCTGGTGGCTGTCAGCATTTGCAAGCTGTTGAGTCTTGTCTTACCTGATTTAATGTGAATCCCTTACAGCAAGAAAAAAAAAAAAAAATCCCTTGCTCCATTTCTCTTATATTCTTCAAGTCGACTGACTCAAAACCACCTTGAAGTAATCGTGTAAGTTTGTAGCATTATCTTTCTAATTCAATCAAACGCTTTTGTTCTAACCAAAGGATCAAAGAACACTGTGGCTTACAAACGCAATCTGATAGCACTGTACTGTACTCCAACTTAGTATCAGGTAACAATGCAAAAAAACAAAACTGCAATGTCTATGCCACATGTGTAAACACACATATACCTATGTTTATACAGTGATATTTACTTTAGGATAAATGCACCATTTGCACTAAGAAAGACAAAATCCTGACTCTAATAAAGCAGTTTAGCAATTGCAAATACATAACATATTTTTATAGGAATTAAAAAAAACAAAGAATGAATCTTACCACCAAATTGGGTAAGTTGACAGGACCTGATTCAGCCCACAAAAGAAGAGGACATATCCAAAATAGCCCATGTTTTTTTGTCCAGTAAAAGTTTGAAGGAAAAGATATTCTTTGCAATCTTCTTTTATATATATATATATATATGAAAAAATAAAAATATATAATAATGTAATGAGATATGTACAGTGATGTATAAGCCAAGCTGTATAAATGTTGCAGTCCTTTTAAGACAGCTGAGAGAAGTGACTGTTTCCAGTATAGACAGGAGAACTCAGGAGCCAAATATTAAAAAAAAAAAAAAGTTTGAAGAAGCTCACTTTGAGGATCCAATCAGCACTTATTGCCAAGGGGAAAATTCTGATGATACTGCTTTTTCTCTGTCAATCAGGAAAGCCAAGTCAGGAGTGAGCTAATTGCAAGGAGATAGTGTTTAATACTCATTAGGTTGGCCCACAAGCAACGATAAAATAGTGTTTAAAGGGGAGAAGATTTAAAGGGTTTAAATACACAAGAGGTCTCCTGTGGAGGACATGAACAAACCTACTTGATCACTCCCAGGACAGAGATCACTAAAAATAAAAAATAGGATTTTTTTCTTCTTTTTCTTTTCTTTTTTTCTTTTTTGTAACAAAATATATTTCATTTTTTTTGCATCAATATTTTAAATTTCATTTTTTTTTTCATATGGATATTTGACTTTAGATTAATTTGTTATGCAGTTGTGGACATATTGTTTGAAGGCATTAAACTAAAATATAATTTGATATTATATTTTTCACGCATTGTTTAAACATTTTTAAAAACAACTACTGATAAAATAAGGTCTTAACCGAGCTTTAGAATAAAAAAAAAACTAATTTCCCGGGAAACAGGTATGCACATACATTTTATATTTTTGATAATTGTTATTTTTTACTACTTAGCAATTTGCTATTTTTTATTGCATCTAGTATTTAATGTTATAGGGTTTTTATATATATATTTTTTCTTGCAAATTAAATATATTTACTTTTCAGTCTCTTTATTTTGATCTCTTTGTTCGTTGATATTTTTTCATTTTACTTTTCTTACTTATATGTATATTTTCAGAATCCTCCTTTTACTGTTTTCAATATTTTTCAAATATTAATTCATTTTATTAAATACATTTTAGGTTCCAATCCTCAAATAATTAAATTGTATACATGTATGGTAAATGGAAGAACACATGCCCAAGCTGATACATTTAATTAAAATGTTAATATCACTGTTCTATTATTATATTATTATTTATTTTGCCTGTTTTTATAATTTTATAATTTACTTTTTTATTATTTTTTTCCCTCTATTTCCATGTCACACAAATTAACCATTGGTTGCCGGTGACTCCTGCAATTAAATTACAAGTGAAATCTTGCAATTTACTGAGAACCTGATAAGATTTAGAATTTAGTAATCTCTTGAACACATTTACCCCAGAGATTTAAAGCAACGTATTGTACTTTCCTTAGGGCTATGAAGATGTTAACTATTTATATTCCGTTATGATTGGATATCCATATAATAATAATATCTACAATTTGCTTCATACATATGTATTACAGAGAAACATATATATTCACCCCACGTTATTTTCCTCACCCCCAATTTTCTCCCATTCTTGCAAGGTTTTATATTTCTGTCTCTCATTACTTTTTTTTTAGTTTTTCCATTTCTCTTCTAGTGAAAATCCCTTTCAATTATAGCATTAATGTTAAGAGTCTGGATTTAGGACTTTCAAGGATTTCAGGATTTCCTTCCTTTCAAGATAAATTGATCACATTTTAAGTTTAAGAGGTTGTCTTACACACACATATTGATAGACATATGTGCAGAGTGAAAGTGTTTTTTTTTAAGACTTTGAAGCTTTAGACTTACAATTTGTAAATATAAAAGAATCCTGGATATTTTTAGATTTAAAAAAGATTTGCTACTGTGTGAAACTAAAAATAAAATACAAATGAAAACTCTTATAATTAAATTACCCTTTATCACAACGTAAAATAATACAGATTCAAATTATTTGCCATAGTGCATTAAATTGTCATTAATATAATTATTCATTCCCCCAGTAATATTTTGAAATATTAACTATGAATTTTATATTAATTATTTCTGTCCTTTTATATATTCTTACACAACATATTTTTCAGAGTAAGTTAAAAGTACTGCAATGTGTTATATATATATATATATATATATATATATATATATATATATATATATATATATATATATATATATATATATATATATATATATATATACCACATAATATCCTTCATCCCAGTGCAGCAGCATTGCTGTATATCCAAGGTGATCTAAGGAACATGTGTCAGAACACTTTGCATATGCATTGACTGCACTGGCTTCCCCATCTGCCAGCATATGATTTAGGGAATGTCAGTGGGAGGGAACTCAGTATATTACACTATGTGCCAACTGGAGGACTTAAGAATCTCTTACATAATACACAATGCATAATTTAGGATCCCAAGTCTGGTTATTAAAGAGGCATTGTAAGAGGCAAAAAGTGATGTTATACACATGAAGGACTTGCAATTACCCATATTAATCTATTTCTGTATATAAAGTTATAACTAATAGCGAATGTTTGCTGTATCCCCAGATATTTATTCTCATTGTTTGATAATGACCACACAAAAGCTTAATTATAAATATTTTGATTCAAACTCCCCAAATAAAAAAATCAAGAAACAAAAACACCTTTCAAATTTGCTCCTGTTATCAATTTTATGTATTTTTCTTGGTATTAATTTTCAAATTTAATAGGTTTCTGTGAGAGTATTCAGAGGTGGGCTCAGGAGAGTGCATGTATTGTAAGCTTTATATGTATAACATTTTTACAAACATTGTTGCAAACAGCCCTTCCATATAGTGCTCAAGACGACTTTCTGAAAATCTGAAAAGGAAATAGAATGTTTAAAGTTTTTTAATTTAAAAAAAATATTAAAATATATATATATATATATATATATATATATATATATATATATATATATATGTATTATAAATAATTGTATGTTTTAATTTATTGTTACATATATAAGGTTATACTGCTTATATTTGATATTATATGTAAAATGTAATCTTGAATTTGAATACACTCTTATTGTACTTTGTTTAAACAAATGTATTAGGCTTTTAATACATTGTAATACATGTTTTAAGATACATTGTTTAAAGCAATTGCAGGAAAAGAACTTAGTTAGAAATGATATTGTCTTTAAAGCAACAGTAATGTAAACATCAAGCTTTAATTCAAATAGAGAATGTAAATTTAAGCAATTTTCCAAATGATTTTTGTTATAAAAATTGCTTCATTCTCTTGGTATCCTTTGTTAAAAAGCATACTTAGGTAGACTTTGAAGCAGCAATACAATACTAGAAGCTAGCCGCTGATTGGTGGCTGCAAATAAATGCCTTTTGTCAATAGCTCATCCACTGTGTGCAGCTAGTTCCCAGTAGAGCGTATTTTATTTTTACACTATAATATTCCTTTAAAAAATATGTATTAGTTGCTGTCCAATGTAAAAAAATAACATATTGGCTAACATAATTAGTTCAATAGTCGTAGTTCTCTCTCTGAAACCAGAGTCTGAAGTTGCTTAAATACTAATTGTGCCTTGTGACATATTACAGTTTAAAGGGACTAAAGTCAAAATTAAACTTTCATGGATCAGACAAAGATCACAGTTTTAAGAGACTTTCCAATTTACTTTGATTAGCAAATTTGTTCTCTTGGTATCTTTTGTTGAAAAGCAAACATAAGAAGGCTCAGGAGCAGCAGTGCAATTCTGGGAGCTTGTTGGTGATTGGTAAATAAACACATACGCTTCATGTTATTGGCGGCTCATTATATTTGTTCAGCTAGCTCTGTGTTTAATCCCTTTGTAATTTTATGTCCAGAGTCTAGTGTAAATCTCTGACCAACTCTACTTGCAGGAAATATTAGTGCATAAAAGTGTGGATTGTAAATCGGATCAGAGGGCCATCAGGCAGGAGCCTATTTGAGTTACTGTGTCTATTGGCAACTGTCTTCTTTGCCTAATGACAAATTCCAGACAGATACTGGATTATCCAAAAAATTCAAAGAACTCCAGCCACCATCTTCAATAAAAGACCTTTATTCTTTCATATGTAGGGTCCCAACAACACATACAACATTTCAAGCCTGCACTAGGCTCTTAGTAATATAAGAGCCTAGTGCAGGCTTGAAACGTTGTATGTGTTGTTGGATATTGAGGAGACTTGGCAGGTCTGTTACTCCGTGCCCCATTGAAAAAGATACAGGTGTGCTGTTTCCATTATTTTAGATACTGGATTATACAGAGCTTCACATAAGGACCTGCTGGAGAAAATAGAGATGAAACTTCAACCTGTATATACTGTATGTAGCACTGATCTGTTTCATTATCTTTTAAATTCACATCTAGGTAACTCAACTCAAATTAATACTTATCCTAATACATGTCAATCAAAGGGCAAATTTGCTCTAGCGTACTATATTTTCAACAGCATGTGCAGAAACACCTTTGATAAAACACCAAACAAACTATCCTCTAACCAGGAAGAATGATGTATCAGGAAAAGGGACATTTAAAGGGACATTAAACTAAAACAATATCTGTCATACATATGAAAAAGCAAATTTTAAACATACTAAAATATTTGTTTTTCACAAGTTAAATCCTGAAACCAGGAAGAAGTTGTTGTGCAACTTATCCATAGGGATTTTTTTGCCCACAGCTTGTTAAAGGGACACTGAACCCAATATTTTTTTCTTTTGGGATTCAAATAGAGCATTAAATTTTAAGCAACTTTCTAATTTACTCCTATTATCAATTTTTCTTTATTCTCTTGGTATCTTTATTTGAAATGCCAGAATGTAAGTTTAGATGCCGGCCCATTTTTAGTGAACAACCTGGGTTGTCCTTGCTGATTGGTGGATACATTCATCCACCAATAAAAAGTGCTGTCCAGAGTTCTGAACAAAAAAAGCTTAGATACCTTCTTTTTCAAATAAAGATAGCAAGAGAACAAAGAAAATTGATTATAGGAGTAAATTAGAAAGTTGATTAAATTCTAGTATGGACAACTTTCACAGCCCAGTAAGGACAACTTTCACTCCCCTGTAAGGACAACTTTCCTTTTCTAGTATGGACAACTTTCCCAGCCCGGTAAGGACAACTTTCCCAGCCCCAGCAAGGACAACTTTCCCAGCCATGTAACGACAACTTTAGCAGCCAGGTAAGGACAACTTTAGCAGCCAGGTAAGGACAACTTACCCAGCCCGGTAAGGACAACTTTAACAGTCTGGTAAGGACAACTTTAGCAGCCAGGTAAGGACAACTTTCACAGCCCGGTAAGGACAACTTTAGCAGCCCGGTAAGGAAAACTTTCCCAGCCAGGTAAGGACAACTTTCACAGCCAGGTAAGGACAACTTTAACAGCCCGGTAAGGACAACTTTCACAGTCTGCTAAGGACAACTTTCCCAGCCAGGTAAGGACAACTTCAACAGTCCAGTAAGGACAATATTCCAAGCCAGGTAAGGACAACTTTAACAGTCCGGTAAGGACAACTTTCCCAGCCCGATAAGGACAACTTTAACAGTCCGGTAAGGACAACTTCAACAGTCCGGTAAGGACAACTTTAACAGTCCAGTAAGGACAACTTTCCCAGCCAGGTAAGGACAACTTTCCCAGCCCGGTAAGGACAACTTTCACAGTCCGGTAAGGACAACTTTCCCAGCCCGGTAAGGACAACTTTCCCAGCCCGGTAAGGACAACTTTCACAGTCCGGTAAGGACAACTTTCCCAGCCCGGTAAGGACAACTTTCACAGTCCGGTAAGGATAACTTTCCCAGCCAGGTAAGGACAACTTAAACAGTGCGGTGAGGACAACTTTCCCAGCCCGGTAAAGACAACTTTCTCAGCCAGGTAAGGACAACTTTCACAGTCCGGTAAGGACAACTTTCAGAGCCAGTTAAGGACAACTTTCACAGCCAGGTCAGGACAACTTTAACAGCCCGATAAGGACAACTTTCACAGTCCAGTAAGGACAGCTTTCCCAGCCAGGTAAGGACAACTTTAACAGTCCGGTAAGGACAACTTTCCCAGCCCAGTAAGGACAACTTTAACAGTCCGGTAAGGACAACTATAACAGTCCGGTAAGGACAACTTTAACAGTCCGGTAAGGACAACTTTAACAGTCCGGTAAGGACAACTTTAACAGACCAGTAAGGACAACTTTCCCAGCCAGGTAAGGACAACTTTCCCAGCCCGGTAAGGACAACTTTCACAGTCCGGTAAGGACAACTTTCCCAGCCCGGTAAGGACAACTTTCCCAGCCCAGTAAGGACAACTTTCACAGTCCGGTAAGGACAACTTTCCCAGCCCGGTAAGGACAACTTTCACAGTCCGGTAAGGATAACTTTCCCAGCCAGGTAAGGACAACTTAAACAGTGCAGTGAGGACAACTTTCCCAGCCCGGTAAAGACAACTTTCCCAGCCAGGTAAGGACAACTTTCACAGCCAGGTAAGGACAACTTTCACAGTCCGGTAAGGACAACTTTCAGAGCCAGTTAAGGACAACTTTCACAGCCAGGTCAGGACAACTTTAACAGCCCGATAAGGACAACTTTCACAGTCCGGTAAGGACAGCTTTCCCAGCCAGGTAAGGACAACTTTAACAGTCCGGTAAGGACAACTTTCCCAGCCCGGTAAGGACAACTTTAACAGTCCGGTAAGGACAACTTTAACAGTCCGGTAAGGACAACTATAACAGTCCAGTAAGGACAACTTTCCCAGCCCGGTAAGGACAACTTTCCCAGCCAGGTAAGAACAACTTTCCCATCCCGGTAAGGACAACTTTCACAGTCTGGTAAGGACAACTTTCCCAGCCCAGTAAGAACAACTTTCCCAGCCCGGTAAGAACAACTTTCCCAGCCCGGTAAGGACAACTTTCTAAGCCCGGTAAGGACAACTTTAACAGTCTGGTAAGGACAACTTTAACAGTCCAGTAAGGACAACTTTCCCAGCTAGGTAAGGACAACTTTCCCAGCCCGGTAAGGACAACTTTCACAGTCCAGTAAGGACAACTTTCCCAGCCCGGTAAGGACAACTTTCACAGTCTGGTAAGGACAACTTTCTAAGCCCGGTAAGGACAACTTTAACAGACCGGTAAGGACAATTTTAACAGTCTGGTAAGGACAACTTTAACAGTCCAGTAAGGACAACTTTCCCAGCTAGGTAAGGACAACTTTCCCAGCCTGGTAAGGACAACTTTCACAGTCCGGTAAGGACAACTTTCCCAGCCAGGTAAGGACAACTTTAACAGTCCTGTAAGGGCAACTTTCCCAGCCTGGTAAGGACAACTTTCCCAGCCAGGTAAGGACAACTTTCACAGCCAGGTAAGGACAACTTTCAGAGCCCGGTAAGGACAACTTTCACAGCCAGGTAAGGACAACTTTAACAGCCCGATAAGGACAACTTTCACAGTCCGGTAAGGACAACTTTAACAGTCCAGTAAGGACAACTTTCCCAGCCAGGTAAGGACAACTTTAACAGTCCGGTAAGGACAACTCTCCCAGCCCGATAAGGACAACTTTAACAGTCCGGTAAGGACAACTTTAACAGTCCAGTAAGGACAACTTTGCCAGCCAGGTAAGGACAACTTTCACAGTCCGGTAAGGACAACTTTCCCAGCCAGGTAAGAACAACTTTCCCAGCCGGTAAGGACAACTTTCACAGTCCGGTAAGGACAACTTTCCCAGCCCGGTAAGGACCACTTTCACAGTCCGGTAAGGACAACTTTCCCAGCCCGGTAAGGACAACTTTAACAGTCCGGTAAGGACAACTTTAACAGTCCGGTAAGGACAACTTTCCCAGCCCAGTAAGGACAACTTTAACAGTCCAGTATGGACAACTTTCACAGTCCAGTAAGGACAACTTTCACAGCCTGGTAAGGACAACTTTCACAGCCCGTTAGGACAATTTTAACAACCAGGTAAGGACAACTTTCACAGCCAGGTAAGAACAACTTTCACAGCCCGGTAAGGACAATTTTAGCAGAGAGGTAAGGACAACTTTAGCAGCCAGGTAAGGACAACTTTCACAGTCCAGTAAGGACAACTTTCACAGTCCGGTAAGGACAACTTTCACAGTCCGGTAAGGACAACTTTCACAGTCCGGTAAGGACAACTTTCACAGTCCGGTAAGGACAACTTTAGTATCCAGGTAAGGGCAACTTTCCCAGCCAAGTAAGGACAACTTTAACAGTCCGATAAGGACAACTTTCACAGTCCGGTAAGGACAACTTTAGCAGCCAGGTAACGACAACTTTCACAGTCCGGTAAGGACAACTTTCCCAGCCAGGTAAGGAAAATTTTCACAGTCCAGTATGGACAACTTTCAGAGTCCGGTAAGGACAACTTTAACAGCCCGATAAGGACAACATTCACAGTCCGGTAAGGACAACTTTAACAGTCCAGTAAGGACAACTTTCCCAGCCAGGTAAGGACAACTTTAACAGTCCGGTAAGGACAACTCTCCCAGCCCGATAAGGACAACTTTAACAGTCTGATAAGGACAACTTTAACAGTCCAGTAAGGACAACTTTCCCAGCCAGGTAAGGACAACTTTAACAGTCCTGTAAGGACAACTCTCCCAGCCCGATAAGGACAACTTTAACAGTCCGATAAGGACAACTTTAACAGTCCAGTAAGGACAACTTTCCTAGCCCTGTAAGGACAACTTTAACAGTCCGGTAAGGACAACTTTCCCAGCCAGGTAAGAACAACTTTCCCAGCTGGTAAGGACAACTTTCCCAGTCCGGTAAGACAACTTTCCCAGCCCGGTAAGGACCACTTTCACAGTCCGGTAAGGACAACTTTCCCAGCCCGGTAAGGACAACTTTAACAGTCCGGTAAGGACAACTTTAACAGTCCGGTAAGGACAACTTTAACAGTCCGGTAAGGACAATTTTCCCAGCCCAGTAAGGACAACTTTAACAGTCCAGTATGGACAACTTTCACAGCCCGGTAAGGACAACTTTCCCAGCCCGGTAAGGACAACTTTCACAGCCCGTTAGGACAATTTTAACAACCAGGTAAGGACAACTTTCACAGCCAGGTAAGAACAACTTTCACAGCCCGGTAAGGACAACTTTAGCAGAGAGGTAAGGACAACTTTAGCAGCCAGGTAAGGACAACTTTCACAGTCCAGTAAGGACAACTTTCACAGTCCGGTAAGGACAACTTTCACAGTCCGGTAAGGACAACTTTAGTATCCAGGTAAGGACAACTTTCCCAGCCAAGTAAGGACAACTTTAGCAGTCCAGTAAGGACAACTTTCACAGTCCGGTAAGGACAACTTTAGCAGCCAGGTAAGGACAACTTTAGCAGCCAGGTAACGACAACTTTCACAGTCCGGTAAGGACAACTTTCCCAGCCAGGTAAGGAAAACTTTCACAGTCCAGTATGGACAACTTTTACAGTCCAGTAAGGACAACTTTCCCAGCCCGGTAAGGACAACTTTCACAGTCCGGTAAGGACAACTTTCCCAGTCAGGTAAGGACAACTTTCACAGTCCGGTAAGGACAACTTTCTCAGCCAGGTAAGGACAGCTTTCACAGTCCAGTAAGGACAACTTTAACAGTCCAGTATGGACAACTTTCACAGTCTGGTAAGGACAACTTTCCCAGCCCGGTAAGGACAACTTTCCCAGTCCGGTAAGGACAACTTTCCCAGCCCGGTAAGGACAACTTTCCCAGCCCGGTAAGGACAACTTTCACAGTCCGGTAAGGACAACTTTCACAGTCCGGTAAGGACAACTTTCACAGTCCAGTAACGACAACTTTCACAGTCCGGTAAGGAAAACTTTCCCAACCCGGTAAGGACAACTTTCACAGTCCGATAAGGACAAATTTCCCAGCCCGGGAAGGACAACTTTCACAGTCCGGTAAGGACAACTTTCACAGTCCAGTAAGGACAACTTTCTCAGTCCAGTAAGGACAACTTTCCCAGCCCGGTAAGGACAATTCTCACAGTCCGGTAAGGACAACTTTCCCAGCCCAGTAAGGACAACTTTCACAGTCAGGTAAGGACAACTTTCACAGTCCAGAAAGGTCAACTTTCCCAGCCCCGGTAAGGACAACTTTCACAGCCAGGTTAGGACAACTTTCCCAGCATGGTAAGGACAACTTTCACAGTTTGGTAAGGACAACTTTAACAGTCCAGTAAGGACAACTTTCACAGTCCGTTAAGGACAACTTTCACAGTCCAGTAAGGACAACTTTCCCAGCCCGGTAAGGACAACTTTCCCAGCCCGGTAAGGACAACTTTCCCTTCCCGGTAAGGACAACTTTCACAGTTCGGTAAGGACAACTTTCACAGTCCGGTAAGAACAACTTTCACAGTCCAGTAAGGACAACTTTAACAGTCCAGTATGGACAACTTTCACAGTTCGGTAAGGACAACTTTCCCAGCCCAGTAAGGACAACTTTCACATTCCGGTAAGGACAACTTTCCCAGCCCAGTAAGGACAACTTTCACAGTCCAGTATGGACAACTTTCACAGTTCGGTAAGGACAACTTTCCCAGCCCGGTAAGGACAACTTTCACAGTCCGGTAAGGACAACTTTCCCAGTCCGGTAAGGACAACTTTCCCAGCCCGGTAAGGACAACTTTCACAGTCCGGTAAGGACAACTTTCACAGTCCGGTAAGGACAACTTTCAAAGTCCAGTAACGACAACTTTCACAGTCCGGTAAGGACAACTTTCCCAGCCCGGTAAGGACAACTTTCACAGTCCGGTAAGGACAAATTTCCCAGCCCGGGAAGGACAACTTTCACAGTCCGGTAAGGACAACTTTCACAGTCCGGTAAGGACAACTTTCTCAGTCCAGTAAGGACAACTTTCCCAGCCCGGTAAGGACAATTTTCACAGTCCGGTAAGGACAACTTTCCCAGCCCAGTAAGGACAACTTTCACAGCCAGGTAAGGACAACTTTCACAGTCCAGAAAGGACAACTTTCCCAGCCCGGTAAGGACAACTTTCACAGCCAGGTTAGGACAACTTTCCCAGCATGGTAAGGACAACTTTCACAGTTTGGTAAGGACAACTTTAACAGTCCAGTAAGGACAACTTTCACAGTCCGTTAAGGACAACTTTCACAGTCCAGCAAGGACAACTTTCCCAGCCCGGTAAGGACAACTTTCCCAATCCAGTAAGGAAAACTTTCCCATCCCGGTAAGGACAACTTTCACAGTCCGTTAAGGACAACTTTCACAGTCCAGCAAGGACAACTTTCCCAGCCCGGTAAGGACAACTTTCCCAATCCAGTAAGGAAAACTTTCCCATCCCGGTAAGGACAACTTTCACAGTCAGGTAAGAACAACTTTCACAGTCCAGTAAGGACAACTTTAACAGTCCAGTATGGACAACTTTCACAGTTCGGTAAGGACAACTTTCCCAGCCCAGTAAGGACAACTTTCACATTCCGGTAAGGACAACTTTCCCAGCCCAGTAAGGACAACTTTCACAGTCCGGTAAGGACAACTTTAACAGTCC